>NW_024067131.1:0-145262 GCF_015039405.1 Cantharellus anzutake | reverse complement strand
AAGATTTTCTAACCCGAAGAGTCCCATAATGACTACTTTTGTACACCCTTCGACAACATTTATAATCATAAGGTGTCACTATTAATTATCTTCAGCGTTACTTTGACCCACGACGTCTCTCACTAAAAACTCAAGCTTGTAACATAAATGCCTGTCGCTTATCCGCGCCTACGATGGACTCCGCGGAAGCAAAACTAAAATGCGGAACAATTCGGTTTCGCGGCGCTTGGAAACGCGGATATTGGTGAAGTTATCCACTTCTCGTTCATCCCTCTTCGTCCAACCCTCCTGCTTCCTCGTCGAGGTGAAGTGGTAGAAGATGAGAAAAATGGCAACTTCACCGGCATTTCCAGGCAAGCTTGGACAATGCGCCATCATTTTCTGGGAGAGCCCTAATTTTTGTCTTGGCGTACTTAAGGGCTTTTCTTTTGCTTCTCTGCCATGGTGCTGCTCATCTTCGTATGTTCTTTTCATTGCTTCTTCCCGCGGTACGCTGACCGATCTTGCCTATATGCCTCTTCCGACTTGCCTGCATACAAATCCTTTGTGCATCGTTTAGGTCTCGGTCTCTGTTCCAGTATGGAGCAAAGTATCATTTCTGAATATAACAACCGATGGAAACGCCATAAAGTTTGGTGTTTGGGGCTACACCGGTTCCGCGAAAGGGCTTGGCTACTCGTTACAGCCATTTGGCATCAAGTGTGTATTCGAAGTTATGCTCAAATACACGAATTATTCTAATTGGGATTATTTCTGTCAAACCCAGCGATTCGTTTCTGAATAACGGGGCGCTCAAGAACTTGACGTACATACTGGTTTTCCATCCCGTTGGTAAGGTGACGGCCTTGACGTTGAAGCGCAACAATATTCACTGTTCCTCTAGCTGCTGGGCTCTCTTTTCTCTCTGTTGTGTTTGGAGGTATGGGTCACATATATACCTGGACCTAGATCAATTTTTTAATGCTGTGAAAATAGCCTGCGGTGCTTTAAACTACAGCCGATTCGGCGCGATATTCATGACGCTTGTCTCCGCATTAGCCTTCCTCATCACAGCTATCGCCTTTGCTGTCGATATGGTCTTGTGGGACATCGTTCGCAGCAGGATCAGAAACGATGGAGGCTCGGCTAACTTGGGCAATGCAATCTGGATGACGCTTGGTGCCCTCGTCGCGCTCATTTTTGGTTCGTGCGCTGCAGGGTGCGGCAGCTTTGGGAGATACAGGCAACATCGACAATCACATCACTTTTAAATAATTCTTATCTTATTTCAAGGTTTCAGTCACAATTTTTTTCGGCACACGCTGTATGCATACAGAGCTCTGTGATGGAGGTCTGTATTGCTTTCCGGCCCCACCGATGTGACTTCTGCTTGCCTTATGCCTTGGGACTTCTGTCCGTAATCCTGCGAATGTCTTCTCTCTTCGCATTCGCCGCTGCTTGAATATTTTCACAGATTTACGGTCATGCTTTGATGATTATTGTCGACTTGCCGCTTTGCGAGTGCGGACCTTTTTCTATGATACCCGCCTTCATTTTTGAGCATGTCACCTTGTTTTCGATGTTTTTTGTACTTCCACCCTGATAGTAATACTCGAAAGTGCTGTGATATTCTGTAACCATTATTGAAAGTTATATAGCCGACGCGACCTTCTCTGGAACCCTCTCTCAGCGCCCTGACCAGGCATAAAGATTATTTGACTCAGGATGTCTGGTAATGATCGAAGCGCGTGGGTAGTTAGCCTGTAGTGCTTGCACAATAGCAGGAGATGCGTGCATAGTAGTAGGCGGGTCAAGTAATAATTTGAGAATCCAGGCACAAGTGTCACGTCATTTGGCTTACCAAAATCAAAATAGAAAATAAACTACATACCGCCAATTTTTCTATTGAATAGTAATTGAATTGAAGACCTGTCTTTCCGCCGACACCGCAACTAATTATTCTTGGCGCCTACCTCCTCGCGATACGCAACCAATTAATGGCGGCGAGGCCGTGGGCGTCTATTTCAGACGGCTCTCTCATTCCACCTGAAGAGCCGTGCTCCGTGTTTGTCTGCGTTTGCCGCGCCGGATCTTGGGAACACATAAAGCTGTTCGACCTCCCACACAGCATATTAAACTCTTGATGATGACTTAAATGACATCGACAAATTATTCCCACCACAACTCCTCCATCACTCCCCCTCGATTTTTTTGCCTCAACTTTTACCCCCTACGCAGCTACGCCACTCGTTCGTCACGGAATCATCGCGCAAGAACGTAGCTGTGGTCTAAAACGGCATTTCACTAGCTTCAGTATCAGCTTCCAACCGCGAGCCTTGTCAGCATGACCTACTCCGTGCAAGCAGCTTTGGGAGCAGTACGAGCGACTATCGCAATAATAGCTATCGCGATCACCCAGTTCTTCGTCGACCTATGGCTCACTCTTTGCAAAACATTTTCGAGACGATCCCTAGTGACGCTGACGCTCAACGAGGACAATTCACCTGTCATTGATCCAAACACGGGCATGACTCTTTCCGAGATGATCAAGCAGAAGTGTCCTAGTTTGTATGGTAACAAGGCGTACTTTAGGCCTGTCTGGTGGCTCCCTGGGTATGTTCCTTTATATCTCATCATTTCGCTATCATTCATCACATTCCCTCACCAGCGGAAACCTTCAAACCGTCTGGTGCGTCATTGCTGAGCTGTTCTTCCGTGACGAGATACCGTATCAGAGGTAAGTAAACCATATTGCTCACTATCGATCATCCCGTTTATGAGCTTGGATCCTTATGACTTTGTTCTGTCTCGGGGCGCGCTCCGATGACAATCATAAAGGCAATTGTTGCGAACCGCGGATGGCGGGACCTTGAGTCTAGACGTTTACCCTCCCTTCGTATCCCGAGATGATCCTACTCCGATTCTATTCATTCTCCACGGGTTAACAGGCTCAACCCAAGAAAGCTACATTCGTGCTACGGTCAAAGATGTTATTCGACCCAGGGAACAAGGTGGTGCTGGCATTCGAGTTGTTTCTATGAACTTCAGGGGGTGTACGTTGGCCAAACCAGTTGCAGATTCACTTGTCTATACTGACCACTTGCAATAAAATGTTTAGGTGATGTGGATACGCCTGTTACTACCCAAGGTTATACCATGTAAGCGGGACACCCTTCCGATGTCGAGTACTATGGGGCGCCCCACTATATTCACTGATATCTTCCACTAGGCTGGAGAGACGGACGATACTCGGACAGCCCTCTTATGGTTATCGAACACATATCCCGAAGCCCCGTTATTCGGTTGTGCATTCAGCATGGGCGCTTGCACCATGGCGTGCTATCTTGGCGTGAGTGATCGCACGTTATGGCCAGGATTGCCGTGAGCCCTCTCCTGATATCCAGTCTAGCAAGAAGGGGAGGATACCCCACTCAAAGGTGCTATTTGCATATCTAACCCCTTCAATTGGGTAACCTCCACACACTTTATCGAAAATGGGGGTTTCCTCTGCAAGTACGTCTACGGTCCAATCCTCGCTGATGCGCTTCTCGCGGTGTTCAAGAATAATCGATACGCATTTGAAACCGACAAACGCCTCGATCTTAAGGACATATACTCTAAACGATACGTCACCATTCGATGGTTTGACGACCGTGTGACGGCTCCGTTGAACAAATTCCGCGATGCGTGGGATTATTATACGCAAGCGAGCAGTTACCAGTGGATACCGGGCATCAAGATTCCTCACCTGACGCTTCATTCGGAGGACGATCCAATGGTTGCACCTCGTAATTTGCCGCACAAGGAAATTGAGAACAGTAGCCATGTTGTGATGGCGAGTACACATGCAGGTGGTCATGTCGCATGGTTCACGGATAAGGAGTCAAGGTGGTTCACTATACCTACGAAAGAATGGGTTCTTGCACTTTTAGACGTGAGTGGCTATCATTCCTTCCAAATGAATGGTGCGGTCTTAGTGGCTCTTGCGTTCAACAGGTCGACCCCTCCCCCAAACGGCCTGTACCTGCGTTACCGGTAGACGCAAAGGGGATTGTTCGGTCTCAGCAATGGCCTGACCGTATTGGGTACAAGTGCCTCGATAGCGCTGAAGGGTTGATGACTGCCAGGATTTACAATCAAGACGCTCAGGCGCCAGCCATTGGATCGTGAACCTCACTTCCAAGCCAGAGATTTCCGATCACGGTTGTGTTATTATTTTCACTTATTAAGCTGGGTAGTTCAACGCGTATTGGTCTCCTAGCGTACATCCATTCCACTGCTGCACCA
Source organism: Cantharellus anzutake (assembly GCF_015039405.1). Lineage (NCBI taxonomy): Eukaryota > Fungi > Basidiomycota > Agaricomycetes > Cantharellales > Hydnaceae > Cantharellus > Cantharellus anzutake. The sequence goes on along the minus strand of NW_024067131.1, from coordinate 140,996 downwards.
GACACGGCACGCAGTCCACTGTCCTTGTTGCATTCCAAGCACTAGAGTCCATTGCTGTCATGTCAAACACGTGTTTGACTTCCTCTCTTATCACACCTCTGCTTTCTGAACTTGCAGTAGATTGGCCCCATAGAATAGATGTACCATCATGCATCATTAATGTACTCCACCATGTGCATTCAATTTGAGGTGCATATCATGTACAGTAACCCCGGTAGATGGTAATATTGGTATTGGGTTGCTCAGGTAGCTCCATCACTAGTTGACGGGTTGACCATCAGATCCCGAGTGATGCAGCAGTCTGACGGGGTACGTGCCCTGAAAGTAATATTGATAGGCAGCCGCGCCTGTTTTAATACTGAGTCATATCATTGGATCCTGGAAGTGCCGGAGAAGTAGGAAACATTGTGGATGCCCAGCGTTCCTTCCGTGCCTCCTCGATGTCTTTGTGTGGGCTCTCTACGTGGGACGGGGACAGGGAGTTTGGTCTCTCGGCTCTGAGACATGCTTCTTCCTCGGCCAGCTCGTCCGCGCGTCCGTTTCCCCTGATGCCGCATGCAGTGGCCGGAGCACTAGCTAATTGTGATTTCGAGGTCATCTCTGTTATTGTACATCATGACCGGGCGTGCTCTTGGGTTTTCCTTGGAATATGCGTTTGACCGCACCGTTGTCCGAGTAGAAGACTACCCGTGATGGTCTGTGGGGTTGGGCGTCGGATGTGGGGGGGGCGGGCGGGCGCGGAGTTTCTACCGCCGCAGTCCTCAGGAAAATCATTACTGTAATACCAAGGGGGACCATACCTAAACTTCGCCTCGTGTATATAGTCCCGTCGTCTTAACCCTCACCGTCAACACGTCGGTCGAATCAAAGGCACATAATTCTTTGAAGATACCTTCCCTCATGACTCAGAAGATACGCCGCCGAATTACCCATAAAGTAAAAATTCTCTGCTCTTTTCCCCATTCCTACTACTACCCGTACACAGTGGAAAATATATACCATTTTTCGTCTGGTAAAATACGAGCTCAAACACCACCGGAGCAGTGGTAATGTACCAATTTGTAAGTAGTAATGGACCAGAAATGGATACCAGACCAGACATGGTGAATGACATCGATTTTTCTGGTGATGTACGATGTTTTTCGTGGTAAACGGCCATTTTTACCAGATTGGTAATTGGTCATTTATTGATTCATTGTTGGTACTTTACAATCTTTGGCATGGTACAATTAGTATGGGTCGGAGAATACTCATTTATGATAGGGGGTTTCACGGTTGACTGAAGTCCATCAGCAAAAGTCCGTTATGCTCCGGAGCATCAGGAGTGGCTGGAGCATGTGGGAGACAAAACAGCAGATTGGGCACTCCTGGAGCCAATAGTGTTCTCCTGGGAGGGGGTTCAGGAGTGGCTGGGAGTGGTGAGGAGTATGCAATGTGCCAGGAGCAGTGGGAGGAAAATTTTGGTCTCTAAAAAGTTGAAAAAAAAAATTTAGGGAAAAAAAATCAAAAAAAATTCAGGAACTATAGTGCATTTAAAGTGCTTTCAGGACATATAATTATTTGCGAAATTGAGGAAGAAATGATGGAGAAAAATGGAAAATACTTTTGGAGACCCGAGAAGTAATGAGAACTGAATTGATGGGAAAGTCTGAAAATTGAATAGGAAAGTGAGGGGAAGCCTTGTAGCATTGTTATTTTCTGCTGTTGTGATTTTTCCTGATTGTTCTTGGTCTCACTCCCAGCTGCTCCTGGACCCTCCCAGGAGCTTTCAGGAGCTTCCAGGAGTATTGAGGAGCAGCTGGGAATGAGACCAAGAAAAATCACAACAGCAGAAAATAACAATGCTACAAGGCTTCCTGTCAGGGCACGCCCCGCCTGACCCCGCTCTGCACCGCCTCTCCCTCGTCCTTTCTCCTTTCCTCCTTTCTCCCTTTCCTTCTTTCTCTCTCTCTCACATGGACCACCTTTCCCGCTCTTCAATGTATCACCGGCGTGCACGCCTATTTCCCCTCCTGTACCTTACCACCCCTACATCACTGCCACCGCTGCCACCGAACTCGCCCTGCATCCACAGCGAGCCCTCTCGGGATCTCCCGCGGAGACACCTGGAGAGCCGTGGCTGTGTGCAGGGGTGATGTGGCGCCCCCCATGTGACTGATCCCGCATGTATATAATACTGGCTGGAGTGGGAACCGAAGAAGTAGCCTTCTTCTCATATTCCCACTTCAGACTAAGTGGTCGGGGACGCTCACCCCGCGACGGGATCGCCGCTACGCACAGCCGCTATTCCTCTCACCAAGTCCCGCGCGCGCAGGGACCTCGCCGCTTTCGGAGCTGTCCCTGACACTTCCCCTCACTTTCCTATTCAATTTTCAGACTTTCCCATCAATTCAGTTCTCATTATTTCTTGGGTCCCTGAAAGTATTTTCCATTAGCTGCTCCTGGACCCCCCAGGAGTATCCAGGAGTATCCAGGAGCAGCTGGGAGTGAGACCAAGAAGAATCAGGAAAAATTAGAACAGCAGAAAATAACAATGCTACAAGGCTTCCCCTCACTTTCCCATTCAATTTTCAGACTTTCCCATCAATTCAGTTCTCATTATTTCTCGGGTCTCCAAAAGTATTTTCCATTTTTCTCCATCATTTCTTCCTCAATTTTGCAAATAATTATATATCCTGAAAGCACTTCAAAGGCACTACAGTTCCTGAATTTTTTTTTGATTTTTTCCCTAATTATTTTTTCAACTTTTTAGAAGTCCCTATTTTTCAAATTTTCCTCATTTCCCTCTATATTCCCCCCTCATTCTCCCCCTCATTCTCCCCCTCATTCTCCCCCTCATTTCCCCCCTCATTTCCCCCCTCATTCTCCCCCATTTCCCCCTCCTCCATATTCTGCAAGTCCGAAAGTGATTAAGTTGCCAGATTAATCATATATCAGGCCATAAATTTTGACTGTGTATTGGTGAGTCTCAGTGTCCTTGATGTATAGTATAGTGTTTGATCTAAATGTTAAGTAGTGTCTTGTTGTGTTAGTCTTGTGGTAGGAGGTATTCATGGGGAGTCTTCCCTCTTTTTTTTTTCCTTTTCATTTTCAAATGCTCCAGGAGCTCCCAGAAGCTTCTCACCCCTATACATTTTGAAGCATTAAATTGTATTTACTGGATATGTTTGTGCACAAAGCAATGCTCCATGCCCTCCTGGGAGTGCCCTGGAGTACCTGACCAACTCTGGAGGAAACAAGCTGTTCCTGGACCGGCCAATCTCCTCCTGATTCTCCCAGTGCTCCCCATACTCCGGAGCACTCAGGAGCATAACAATTTTTTGCTGATGTCAGCTAAACTGGATCTAAAATGAAATTTCTAAAGTGACACGTGAGCGACAAAACTGGACCTAAACTTGATCTAAACCGACCACTTTGACTTGGGGCTTGGGAGCCCCAATTGGCCTGAAGTCAAATTTCTAAGTACATCTGAACTCGGCCTTACCGCTTACTAAGTCCATAGACACTAACTGTACAGTTCTACCTTTCAGATCACCTGTCCCTTCTCTCCCTTCCACGGCACCATCATCATCTCCACCACCGACCTCACCCCCATCACCTGTCCCCTTCGTCGCTGCTTAAGTCCACATTGCCATCATGCCCCCCAAACGCAAGAATCCTGAGGAGGGTCAAACCACACCATCTCAGCCACGGTCTGGGCGCCGCTCACACACTACCAAGGATGATGAGTCCACCACCATTCCCATCATCAAGGCTGAAACCAAACCTGAGCCTCGCCCCCCAAAGATCCAATGGGATTCCAATGAACGCTGGACAGACCGCCTCATTGAATACCTCACAAACCACCTAGATGTACGACTCAAGATGTTCAGCGACTCTGTCAAGGATGCAAAGAAGGAGTCATGCAAAAAGGTGAGCCCCCAATGTGGTAGCACCAGCTCTCATCATTCACATTCACCTAGGTTGTTGGTAGCAAACCCAAGGTCGAATACTATCATGAGATAGCAAAGGCAGTCTTTGATGTTGGGGGTGAGGAAGAACGCGGCACTTATTTAATGGAACCTGAGCGCTATGCAACTTCTGTCTTGGGTCGGATCACCTAGTAAGTCTCTCTTGTGCTGTCAGCTAAGGCCATCTCATATTTTCTCAATTACAGTTTACAGAAGACATATACTACATATCGCAAGACAATGCGGAACACTGGTGAAGGTCTGAAAGATGAGGATGAGAGTCAGTCCGAGGTGTATAGAAACCAGCTAGGTGAGGCGCTTATTAATTCCTTACATATGCTGCTGATATTTTCATCAATTTAAGAGAAGATTAAAGCATCTTTCCCTTGGTGGAACACACTGCATGCTTGGTGGTTGGAACATCCCAAGTATGCATTTCAAATGGTAACAAACTCGACGAGTGGTGCCGGAAAAATGGTAAGTGATTTGGAGCAAGCTGTCTCTGCTCTGCAGCAAGTCGTGGATGAGGCAAACACACCCTCCCATCCACCTCCTGAATCACTGTCTACTTTCCAACTTCCACTTCCCCATGTCAACTCCCCACTCCCTTGGGCTGAACCGGCACCTCAAGCTGACCTGGGACTTCTTAATACCAACTTGCCACTTTTTCACATTGACATGCTGCTTCCGGATTTGCCACTCTCCCATCCAGACTTGCAGGCCCCCAATGTTAAGCCAAGGATGGATCTGGAAGACTCCAGTTCCTCCTCATCTCACACGCTTGCAAGGGCAGCCTCTGCATCAATCACACTGAACTCTAAGGTTGACTCTGCTCGGCAAGCTTCACGCACTCCAGGTCCAAAGGGAGCCCGGAAGGATTTTATTGCTGAATTTCATGAAGCAACGCGAGTTGACCAAGCACAAGCTCAACAAGAGGCTCAGTACTATCACACACAGCAGATGGCACGACTTGAACTCAAGAAAGAGAAGATGCGTCACAAGTACGAAATTGAGTCCCTCAAGCTCCAGCTGCAACTTGCACAGGTACAGTCACAACAGCAACAGCAGTGGCCGCAACAACAACAACATCCTGTCCCAGACTTTGCGATTTTTTAGTCTACCACTGAGTTTTCACGTCCTCATGTGTGCCACAATCAGCAGTACATTTGAAAATAAATACATGTTAGTACAGTGCATCAAAGAGTGCTTCCTGTACGTGTCGGCGCTTCTGCTGCACTTCTGATTCTCCTGGCAGTGGTGGTCCTGCTCCAGCCCACATGAAGCCTTCAACAGGTTCGTCCTCCTCTCTCTCCTCTTCACCACTCCGACCCTCTTCAACCCATTCCCAAAAATCGCTCTCATACTCCTGATCTTCAATGCATGCTGCAAATGAGTGAACTATTAAACAAGTGCGCACCCATGCGAGTGCAAGCACATAGTCACGCTCCGAGTTGATTTGTTGATGGAGACCGCACAGTGACTGAAATCGTCCTTTGAGGTAACCTACTGCATGTTCTGACCTTATACACACCTGGGTTATAAAAGGACATTTAATTTGTAAATAGTTACCAGATATCCAACATACCGTTGAGAGATGGTAGTTGAATTGTCAATTTGATGAAATGAGGGATTGTGGGCGCTTATAAGGGACCATGCACCACAGCAATAGGGCATATGTGGAGTCGCCCCACAACCACTCACCCTCACGAAAAAGTCGGTCCGACTCTGTGAATGTGTGGGATTCCTTGAACGCAGTCGAATCATGCATACTCCCAGGAGGGCCTAACACGTAGTCGATGATGCGAAGATTCGGTAATGTTATGAGCTAGAAGGATATCATCACCAGTAATCTGCAGACAAAAAAATACATGCACTGTGAGACTAAGGGAATAGTTAGACTTACGATCAAAGAACTGCTCCCCAAAATGTCCAGGTTTAGACGCAAGAGGGATGAGAGTGCCGTCAACCATACAAAAACCGGGCCTCCATGCATGACAAGACACACTCTCCACCCAATCTGATGCCTCGCACTTCTCATCTGTGTTAGGCCATCGAATAGCCTGGTTATGAAGTGGCAAAAAGGCCATCATGACACGACGTGTGGCCTTAACAACGGCCCCAGCACTACAACCTGCCCATTGTGCAATTGCATCAACAGATGCTGCATTGCTGAAATGTCCAAGCCAATACAGTGTGACAGCAAATTGGTATGCGATGGGCCATTGGTCATTTTGAGAACTATTACGAAAGCAGGGGTGGTCCTGGATGAGGGAGAGGAGAATATCGAATGTGTGAGGTGAGACACGGAGATTTCAACGAAAGTGGGAGGGGTCATCATCTTTATAACACACAAGAATGAGCCCTAGCTGACTGTTAGAGATGGGCGGAAACGGACGACTCTGGAGTGGAATCGGAGACTTAGCGTGGAGGGACCTTGGCCTCAGCGACTCAAGCGGAGCGCTGTGCCATTGCTGTTTGTCCATTTGGTCCTTAATTTCACAGTAGGTGAGCAGGAAGTCTCTTGGGGGCATTTCAGGTCGATTTCGGACTGAAACCAGACGAGTATGTACAAGCGCCGATATATATAAGGAAGGGGCAAAAGCACAAGGAGAACAAAGGGTGACCGAATCGGAATGAAGACGTCCGAACGGGAACAAAGGGTTAGAGGGAGCGGAGCGGTACCGAAGGTCATAGGGCAAGACCTGTGATACAACCGAAAGGAGGTAGAGTGGGCGAGGCCCAGAGGGGCAGGAGGATGAGGGGAAGTGGGGGTGATGACTAACTGGCTAGAATAGAAAGAAGCAGTAGTCCAAATAGGGATGAGGGGGAATTGCGAGAAATACATTACAAATGGCGAGAGTGCCGGAGGCGGTCCGCGAAGCTCGGGGGTTGCGGAGCTTACGGAGGTTACGGAGGCGGGGTTGGAAGTCCGAGGAATATTGGCAATGGTGTTCACGTAGTATGAGGTCACCAATGCAATGGACTAAGACCGAGGTGGAGTCAAAGTCCGAGGTATGGACTATGATGGAGGCTCGGAGTAAGGTACGAACGGTGTCCGAGTGTGAAGTACGGAGCAGCGGTGGACGGTTGTAACTTGGCGGAAGGGTGGCGGAGGAGTGACGGAAGAAGGAGAGAGGGGACAGGTAAGGAAGAGTAGTCAGGTCCGAAGGTGGATATCGGAACGGACGGAGAAGCGTAGGGGATGACGGGAGGGTGGAGGTGTTGTGAGGGGGGAGCAGAGTTGTAGGAAGGGTGGCGAGTAGGGTGATGTTTGGTCCGAGATGAGTATCGGAACGGACGGAGAAGGGGTCGGAAAGGTAAGAGGAGGGGTGTGTTGCCAAGACCGAAGGTGAGTATCGGAAAGGCAGCGGTAGGTTATGACTCTGGAGGTGAAGAGGGTGGTGTCCGGAAGTCGGGTCGGGGTCGGGTATGCACGGATATGACACTGACTACATTTGGGAACCTCATGTGGATAAAGGACACGGGTGGATAGGAGCATGGAGAGAAAATGTCGCACGCAAAACATGGACTGGAAATATGAATCATGGAGGGACCACAGTGCACGGTCATGTTCAGCACCGGAGGATAAATCAGATGGATGGGAGTTGTTGCTGTTGCTGTTGTTGTTGCCGTCACTGTTGTTGTCGCTGCTGCTGCTTGTTGTCAACGTGGAGGTTGTGCTGGTACCATTGTCACTAGAGTCGCCAGAGTCAGTACTGGGACTAAATGAGCTATTGAGGCTCAGTCTCAGACGTCGGAGTCGGTGGTAGTAATGCGTGCGCAGTCGATGGCTATGCTGGATGGCAGCATGGATGAGATGCTGGCGATCAGAAACAACAGGCATTAGAACTTCACAGTCATTACATAATACAGAGGAGACAATGTGATGACGGACTTACAGGAGCCAGGACCGAGGTACTTTAGACACACTTTAGATGACAGTACTGTGAATGCCCATTGGAAAATTCCTGAACTGGGCCTGAAGTCGCTCTGAACTCGGGTTGCACGTGAGCCAAAATCTGGGCCAATCTAGACGCAATTTAGAACTCATTTCAGACACACTTCAGCCAACTGTGAAACCCCCTGATGTTTTGAACGGTAGGTAATACATGCATATACATGAAGCGTGGTCATCAGAAGTGTGATGCTACAAGTGAATATGTGTAAATGGCAAGGTACAAGCAGTACAGTACCAAGAGAGATTGAATGGGAGCAGCAAAGTCGAAGCACTCTATGTGAAAGAGCATGTAGCAAGTCGGGTAAAGTTGAATGAGTTGGCAATAACAGTGTAAGTAAGAGTGAAATGAGAGCGAACGCAAGCAACCAGAGAGAAGTTCTGTAAAAAAGCAACAGTAGTTAGTGTGTGGATTATGACTTTTGGGAGTGGTAAGCGACAGACAACATAGCTAGGTTAAATCTTTGAACCCCTGAGTGTCGGCATTGCTCTGCCTTTCCCCTTTAGGACTTCAGCGATCCACGAGTTTTTGTAGTCAGTCTAGGCTTGGGGTTGGTTAACATACTTGTTTCATTCCATGCCAAGGGTCTCTTCTATGGAGTACTTTTTACAGTTTCCTCAGCCTCGCGGATCAGGGATCTTGATTTTCTGTGCAACAGAGAGATCCGCAGATTGGGTGAGTCCCATGAGTGTATGCTACACTTACCATAGCAACTGGAGGCATAATAAGATGGGGAATGTATCGATAGTCTGATGAGGGACAAAAAGATGCGTGAAAAGACACGCAAAAGATGTATGATAGGATGCGTGGTACAGCACATCAGATGAGGCTAGTGACATTGGAATTCTGATGTTCATAGTTCATTTTCCATAAAAAGTGTGTTGTCTCACCAGTAGAGCAATATCACAAGCTAAGAGGCCTTAATGAAGCATGTTTTTGTGCAAAGTACACAACAGTGTTTAAAGTGCGGAGGATAGATGGCAAAAGGTTAGGTACTCAGGAGTTGCCGAATTTAACTTAGGTGCCACAACTATCAACGCGTCAGACCAGTGCTGCACTGTCCTAGAACGTCAAAAGCTCTGAAGTATTCTATCTATCACTCATGGACCCCAAACATCCTCTGGAGCCTGTGCAAGAAGGATTATGTCCCTGATGCCTCACTTCGACATAAGATGTTAAAATGGGGCTGATACAGACGACTCCGGAGTGGAATCGGAGACTTAGCGTGGAGGGACCTTGGCCTCAGCGACTCAAGCGGAGCGCTGTGCCATTGCTGTTTGTCCATTTGGTCCTTAATTTCACAGTAGGTGAGCAGGAAGTCTCTAGGGGGCATTTCAGGTCGATTTTGGACTGAACCAAAACGAGTATGTACAAGTGCCGATATATATAATGGAGGGGGCAAAAGCACAAGGAAACAAAGGGGAACTGAATCGGAATGAAGACATCCGAATGGGGACAAAGGGAAGAAGGAGCGGAGTGGTACCGAAGGTCATAAGGCAGGACCTGTGATACGTCTGAAAGGAGGTAGGGAGGGCAAGGCCCAGAGGGGCAGGAGGATGAGGAGAAGTGGGGGTGATGACTAACTGGCTAGAATGGGAAGAAGCAGTAGTCCAAATAGGGATGAGGGGTAAATGCGAGAGATACATTACAAGCGGCGAAAGTGCCAAAGGCGGTCTGCGAAGCTCGGGAGTTGCGGAGGTTACGGAGGTTACGGAGGCGGGGTTGAAAGTCCGAGGGATATTGGCAATGTGTTTACGTAGTATGAGGTCACCAATGCAATGGACTAAGACCGAGGTGGAGTCAAAGTCCGAGGTTGGGACTATGACGGAGGCTCGGAGCGAAGGTATGAGCGGTGTCTGAGTAGGAAGTACGGGACAGCGGCGGAAGGTCGTAACTTGGCGGAAGGGTGGCGGAGGAGTATAAGAGGGTGGAGAGAGGGAAAGGTAAGGGGGAATGAGTGGTGGAAAGGTGTGTTGTCAGGTCCGAAGGTGAGTATCGGAGCGGATGGGGGAAGCGTAGGAGGATGAAGGAGGGTGGAGGTGTTGCCGAGGGGGAGCGGAGTAGGAGGAGAAGGAGTAGTAGGAGGGTGGCGAGAGGGCGGTGTTCGGTCCGAGGTGAGTATCGGAGCGGACGGAGATAGGGTCGGAGAGTAGAGGTGGCATGGGGGGTAAGAAGGAGGTGTGTTGCCAGGACCAAAGGTGAGTATCGGAACGGCAGCGGTAGGTTACGACTCCAGAGGTGAAGAGGGTGGAGGTCCGGAAGTCGGGTCGGGGTCGGGTATGCACGGATATGACATAAAATCTCACTATTGTGTATCTCAAACCGTTTCATGAGATTATCAGATGGCTGCCGGAAGTCATGCCACAATGGGGGAAGTCACGTATTGCAGGTGGAGGTGATAAAGTGCCTCTTGGGCACAAAGTCGATGGAAGAACTATCGTGATGCATCTTTTGTTAGGTTGAGTTGTCTGATTGCTCTCTAATCAGACGTTTTACTGAGTGCAACTCAGTATGAGGTTGCTGTAGATTCAAATCCCCGTGTCCATCAAAAGACCCGCTTATCAAGCAAATTTGCTATGGCATACTGTATGAGATACTAGTATGCACTCTCCCGACTTCGAATTTCCTGGGCATCGATGTGCCAATGACTCATGTACTGTCAGGGCACACCCGCCTGACCCGGCCCCACCCGGCCCCACTTCACCCGGTACCCCGCCACCCAGTCTTCCCCTACCTCCTCCCTCCTTCCTCTTCCTTTCTTTCTCCATTCCACTCTCTCTTTACTTATTTCACCTTCTCTTTATTTTCTCTTTATTCTACACGGACACCTTTCCTTGTATCAATGTACCATTGACCCACCCGCAGCGCGCTCACGACACGCCCAGCCCGGGCGCCTCAGGCGACCCCCGCTATGTCCAGCTCGCGCGTTCACAGCGGACGCCCTCGGGATCCCCCATGGGGACACCCGGGTGACTACGGCTGTATGCGAGTATGACGTGGCACCCGTCATGTGACCTAAGCCGCATGTATATAAACATACCTGAAGTGGGAACCGAAGAAGTAGCCTTCTTCTCACCCTTTTCCACTTCAGGTAAGTAACATAGTACTCCCTTTTAATAATAATAACACCCTTTTCCACTTCAGTCTAAGTGGCCAGGGACTGCCTCCTGAGCCGGGCCCGCCAGTATGCATGCCCGCTCTACACCCCGCGAGGCTTCTAGTGTCAGGTGTCTCACCCGGGCCTCCTCTACCCCGGACGCGTCCCTGACAGCAGAAGAAGGCTTCAACCTCGTCTCCCCTATCCCTCCTCCCTCCCCTGCCATGGTAACCGAAGAGCAGTACGACGACCTGCTGGCCTGGTTCCAAGAACTACAGGCCATCATCGAAAGCCAGGTCTTGAACCAGCCAGCACCCGCCCCGTGCCCGCACCTACACCCGCCCCTGCACCTACACCCCGCCCAGACCCAAGGGGCCCAAGGTTGCCCCCCCCACTGCCTTCTCAGGAGCCAGCGAGGACCTTGACCATTTCAAGGCCAAATGTGGCATCTATTTCCACGTCCGCGCGGCCGAGTTCCCCACCCCCCTCTCTCAGATCCTCTTCATGTTGTCCTACATGAAGGGGGGGACCGCAGGAGTGTGGGTGACCCAGCGTACCATCGCGCTGTTAACGGCAAACTCTCCCACCCTCACCATGGACGAGTTCAACACGAACTCGATGCCATGTTCCAAGACCCTAACTAGGAAGCCACCGCCCGGCAGAAATTGGCAAGCATCCGACAGGGGAGTGACTCCATGGACAAAGTCATCCAGGAGTTCGAGATACTGGGACCCACCTCGCAGCTAGGCGACGTTGGGCTTGTCGACCGTTTTGAGCAAGCAATCAACGCCCGGCTCCGCGAAAGTATATATCGCCTCCGCCCCATGCCTACCACCTGGGCTGAGTGGAAACGTGAAGCCACCCTCCTGGACAACCAGTGGTGACGCTTCCAGGCGACACAACCCCGTGCACCCCCGCCCAGGCCCCTGTTTACCCTGACGCGACCCCTGCCAACTACAAACCCCCCTCACGCATATCCCACACCCGCAGCCCCATGACCTGGGCCCGTAGCCCCCCCCCAACTCCTGCAGCCCGCCCCCCTACAGGGACGGCCCGCAACCCATGGACCTCGACTGCTCGAGGACTGACCACAGGAGGAACGGGCTGTGTTACAACTGTAACGCCCCAGGGCATATCGCACGAGACTGCCTGCAACCTAAGGTCCACCGAGTCCGACGCCTCCACCCGGAAGACCTTCGAGCACTGATGGAGGGGTTGAAGAGGCAGCTGACTGAGGAACCGGAGGGAGAGGGGGAAGAGCCAGAGGCAGGGCCTCAAGAGGATTTTCAGGAAGGCGGCCGGTGAGGGATGCGTCCCGGCGCCCGTAGAGCATAACTCGTGTAAATACCGCAAAGCACGTAAGCCAACAATGCCAAAGCTTCACCGAGTTATCGCAAAGAAAAGGAGAAAAAGCGCATCTCCAGCACAAGAGAGTGAAAGAACCCCAGGGGTAACACCTGAGGTAGCGGTGTCCCCACCCGCCATCTACGTCCTCTCCAAACAATCCCCCAGGTCGCTCAGCCTCACCGTGAAGCTGACCGCCCTGACCTCCCTCGCTTCTGTATCCATGTCAGCGCTCCTGGACTCAGGAGCCACTGGGAACTTCGTAAGCCCCGAGTTCATCTGGAAGCACAACCTTGAGACCACCCGGCTCCCTCAGCCCATCCCAGTCCGCAACGTCGATGGGACCCCCAACGAGAATGGAGCCATAACTGAGGAACTGGAGGCCCTCCTGACATTCGGACGACACACAGAGCGAGCCCGGTTCGCAGTTGCAAACCTCGGACGACAGTCCCTCATCATAGGACATTCGTGGCTGTTGCACCACAACCCGGAGGTGGATTGGGCACGGCGGAAAGTCACCATGTCCCGCTGCCCATCCTCCTGCAAGCTGCTACAGGCACGAAGTGACCCGGACCTTGCCCTAGAACCCGGGGACGGGATCTATGCCGCGATCATTCCCCCGGGGTGGGGGCATGACCTGAGAGCGACTACGACACCCTCCCAGCGGATGGCCCAGGAAGCCCAGGACCCGGGAGCAGAACCCGCACCGTTTGAAGCGTTGGTGCCAGAGCACTACCAGGACTTCCGGGACATGTTCTCGAAAGAAGCCTTCGACCAGCTACCCCCCGGAAGCCCTGGGACCACGCTATAGACTTAGTCCCGGATGCCAAACTACCCAGGGGGAAGACCTTTCCCCTCTCACGGCCGGAGCAGAAAGAGTTGGACGAGTTCCTGCACGAGAACTTGCAGAACGGGCGCATACGACCCTCCAAGTCCCCGATGGGGGCTCCAGTCTTCTTCGTCAAGAAGAAGGATGGGTCGCTACGCCTAGTCCAGGACTACCGGAAATTGAACGAGATCACAGTAAAGAACTCGTACCCGCTTCCACTCATCTCGGACGTTCTCGCCCGCCTCCGCAACGCCAAGTACTTCTCAGCCCTGGACTTATGATGGGGGTTTAACAACGTCCGGATTAAGGATGGCGACGAGTGGAAAGCAGCATTCGCAACCAATCAAGGGCTGTTCGAGCCCATGGTGATGTTCTTCGGCCTATGTAACTCACCCACGACCTTCCAGACCATGATGAACGACATCCTTCGGGATTTCATCGATCGGGAGGTCGTCATTTGTTACATGGACGACATTCTCATCTTCACAGCCACCCTAGAGGAGCACCGGAGGGTAGTCCGAGAAGTCCTAGAGACGTTACGGAAGAGAAAGCTCTTCCTGAAGCCGGAGAAGTGTAAATTTGAACGGATGCAGATCGACTACCTGGGCCTGGTCATCTCAGAGGGCAGCGTCGCGATGGACCCCGTGAAGATCCGGGGAGTCCTTGACTGGCCGACCCCAACCAAGGTGAAGGAAGTGCAGTCCTTCCTGGGGTTCGTGAACTTCTACCGTCGCTTCATCAAAGACTTCTCCGAGAAAGCACGGCCCCTCCACGCGCTAACCCGGAAGACCCAAACCTGGAACTGGGGCCCGGACAAAGACTATGCCTTCCATGCCCTCAAAGAAGCCGTCACCACCGCCCCCGTCCTCTCCTTCCCTACAGACACTGGCCGCTTCAGGCTTGAGTGTGACGCCTCTAACTTCGCAACCGGTGCAGTCCTCTCCCAACTCCAGGCGGACGGGGAGTTCCACCCGGTAGCATTCATGTCCAAGAGCTTCACAGACGTGGAGCGTAACTACAAGATATATGACAAGGAGATGCTCGCAATCGTCCGAGCCCTGGAAGAGTGGCGACACTTCCTAGAAGGTGCTGGGGAGAAGGTCGAAATCTACACTGACCACCGTAACCTGAGTTACTTCCGGACGGCCCAGAGGTTAAACCGGCGCCAGGCCCGGTGGACCCTCTTCCTCTCCTGCTTCTACTTCACCCTTGTCCACTGCCCAGGGAAACTCATGGGGAAGCCGGACGCACTCTCCCGTCGAGCTGACCACCCGAAAGGGAAGGATGACAACAAAGGGCTGACCCTCCTCCAACCAGCCTGGTTCGAAGCTCGTGCGACGGAGGCAGTCTCAGTAGAAGGAGAGGAAGCAGGCATCCTAGAGAGAATACGCAGGGCAAAAGACCACGATGAGAGGGTGGTAAAAGCTATACGAGAGCTAAGGGAAGGGACACTAAGATCGGACGAGTGGGAGGAGCAGGGAGACCTAGTCCTATACCGGGGGAGAGTGTACGTTCCAAAAGACCCCCAACTCCGTCACGATCTGGTACGGCTACACCACGATGCACGGGCGACGGGGCATCCAGGGCGATGGAAAACCTTGGAACTCGTCTCCCGTGACTACTGGTGGCCCCGGATGGCAGAGTACGTGGGGCGATATGTACACGGGTGCAATACCTGCAACCGCGTTAAGTCGTTCCCCTCATGAAAAGTTGGGAAGCTCACCCCAAACAAAGTCCCCACCCATTGTTGGCAGGTGATCTCAGTGGACATGGTAGGGGAGCTCCCAGAGTCAAAGGGATACAATGCCATCCTCGTAGTGGTAGACCGCCTATCCAAACGCATCCACACGGTCCCCACTGTGACAACCGTGGACTCGGAGGGCATCGCACGGCTCTTCCTAGAGCACGTCTGGAGGCACCACGGGCTCCCTGAGGAGATCCTCAGCGATAGAGGGAGCGCCTTTGTCTCCCACTTCTCAAAAGAGCTTGCGGACCTCCTAGGTGTCAAGCTCACCCCCTCTATGCCCTACCACCCCCAGATGGATGGACAGACGGAGCGGGTCAATCAGGAGATCGAGGCCTACCTCCGGGTGTTCGTCAACCATCGCCAAGATGACTGGGCGGATTGGCTCCCCCTAGCGGAATTTTCTTATAATAACCGCATCCACTCCTCCACCCACTGAACCCCTTTCGAACTCGATACCGGCCAACACCCCAGGATGGGGACAGAACCCACACGCATGTCTGAGGTGGAAGCTGCTGATGCATTCTCGTCAAGGATGATGAAAATGCAGGAGGAGGCGAAAGCAGCGCTGGAACATGCAGCGGACGAAATGGCCCGCTACTACGACCGAGATCGCGAGACGGCCCCAAAGTATCAAGAAGGTGACCAAGTCTGGCTCAACACGCAAAACTACATGACCGACTGCCCGACCAAAAAGTTGGACCACAAATGGCTTGGCCCCTTCAAGATCGTCAAAGTCGTCTCCCCGGCTGCCGTCAAACTTCAACTTACCGCACGACAGAAAGGAGTCCACCCAGTCGTATCCGTGACAAACGTCAGACCGTACCACCCGGACGACATCAGGGAACGACCCACCGACCCACGCCCGGGCCCAGAGCTCGTAGATGGAGATGAAGAATATGAAGTCGAGAAAGTACTAGACTCTAAGTGGCTACGCCGGAAACTCTGGTATCTAGTGAAGTTTGCTGGCTGGCCAAACTCAGAGAACCAATGGCTCCAGCAGGACCACTTAGTCCACGCCCCCGACCGGATCGAGGAATTCCACAGGACGCACCCCCAGGCCCCGGGAAGAGAGAGGGAGAACCACCTGGCCGCTTCGAGGCGAAGCGGCTTAAGGAGGGGGTGATGTCAGGGCACACCCGCCTGACCCGGCCCCACCCGGCCCCACTTCACCCGGTACCCTGCCACCCAGTCTTCCCCTACCTCCTCCCTCCTTCCTCTTCCTTTCTTTCTCCATTCCACTCTCTCTTTACTTATTTCACCTTCTCTTTATTTTCTCTTTATTCTACATGGACGACCTTTCCTTGTATCAATGTACCATTGACCCACCCGCAGTGCGCTCACGACACGCCCAGCCCGGGCGCCTCGGGCGACCCCCACTATGTCCAGCTCGCGCGTTCACAGCGGACGCCCTCGGGATCCCCCATGGGGACACCCGGGTGACTACGGCTGTATGTGAGGATGACGTGGCAACCGTCATGTGACCTAAGCCGCATGTATATAAACATACCTGAAGTGGGAACCGAAGAAGTAGCCTTCTTCTCACCCTTTTCCACTTCAGGTAAGTAACATAGTACTCCCTTTTAATAATAATAACACCCTTTTCCACTTCAGTCTAAGTGGCCAGGGACTGCCTCCTGAGCCGGGCCCGCCAGTATGCATGCCCGCTCTACACCCCGCAAGGCTTCTAGTGTCGGGCGTCTCACCTGGGCCTCCTCTACCCCGGACGCGTCCCTGACATGTACTCGCTCTTGTTTCTGATTGCGGAGCTCATGACAATGCTGTGCTCACTCCAGTATCCTTCACCTCTCTCTCAGAGATGACACAGATTATCGTGTTAGCATTGGTATCATCAGTATGTGGTCGGTTTTGTTATGGAACCGCATTGCTGCAATGGGCGATTGTAGACTCTAGTATTGAGCTTGCATGGCCCATTTTTGACGTCGATGATGATTAATTACATTGCATTTTACTGTAATACAGGTGTATGTAACATGAAATCCTACTTATGTATCATGTCATATCCGTGCATACCCGACCCCGACCTGACTTCCGGACCTCCACCCTCTTCACCTCCGGAGTCATAACCTACCACTGCCGTTCCGATACTCACCTTCGGTCTTGGCAACACACCTCCTCCTTACCCCCACGCCACCTCTACTCCTCCTCCTCCTACTCCACTCCCCCTCTGCAACGCCTCCACCCTCCCGTAATCCTCCTACACTTCCCCCGTCCGCTCCGATACTCGCCTTCGGACCTGACAACCCTCCTCTCCGCCACTCCTTCCCCCTTACCTTTCCCCTCTCTCCTCCCTCTGGTACTCCTCCGCCACCCTTCCGCCAAGTTACGACCTTCCGCCGCTGTCCTGTACTTCCTACTTGGATGCCGATCATATCTTCGCTCTGAGCCTCCGTCATAGTCCCGACCTCGGACTTTGACTCCACCTCGGTCTTAGTCCATTGCATTGGTGACCTCATACTATGTAAACACCATTGCCAATATCCCTCGGACTTTCAACCCCGCTTCCGTAACCCCCGTAAGCTCTGCAACCCCCAAGCTTCGCAGATCGCCTTCGGCACTTTCGCCGCTGTAATGGGTCTATCAATCTAGACTCGTGGCTCAGGTCTAGGGGGGGTAGGTCTCTCTCTCTATCTCTAGGGCAGATGTGGGTCCTGCGAGTACGGTGCTGATACTCTGTCTAACCTCTAACTAACTGTCTGTACAGTTGTCATGGAAGAGTCCGATACAAATATAAAAGGAAAGTCACATGCGTGAATGAATGAAAATAGTAAGGAAAATAAAGAAAAAGTTATATCTCCTCAACCACTCCACCAAATCCGACGATCTTGGACTCGTCAGAACCATCTCCACGGTCTCTACAACTCCTACTATTACCACGACCCACCAATCCTAGTCCCTGATGCAGTAGGGGGTGAAATGCGTGATAAGGGTTGGTTTGACCTGCACGGACTTGTCCCCACAACACCGCTTGTAATGTATCTCTCGCGTTTACCCCTCATCCCTATTTGGACTATGGCTTCTTCCCATTCTAGTCAGTTAGTCATCATCCCCACTTCTCCTCATCCTCCTGCCCCTCTGGGCCTTGCCCTCCCTACCTCCTTTCGGACGTATCACAGGTCCTTCCTTATGACCTTTCGGCACTGCTCCGCTCCTTCTTCCCTTTGTCCCCGTTTGGACGTCTTCGTTCCGATTCGGTTCCCCTTTGTTTCCTTGTGCTTTTGCCCCTTCCATTATATATATCGGCGCTTGTACATACTCGTGGGTTCAGTCCGAAATCGACCTGAAATGCCCCCTAGAGACTTCCTGCTCACCTACTGTGAAATTAAGGACCAAATGGACAAACAGCAATGGCACAGCGCTCCACTTGAGTCGCTGAGGCCAAGGTCCCTCCACGCTAAGTCTCCGATTCCACTCCGGAGTTGTCTGAATCCGCCCATCTCTAACATATCACGTCGCTGAATACCATAAGATATCTGGTAAAATATGGAGCGCAAAACTTAGTAACTCGACTCACCAACCCTTGTCAGGCATGTTGGTACATTACCATTCCTCAATTACCACCCGAAACTTAGTAAATGGTCCTTTACCTTCGAAAACTTGGTAATTTACCAAGGTTTACTTCCCACAGTGCATAATTACCCTTCAATGCACATGCACACCAATTTTAGGCCCAAATCCACAGTCATAGATAGCCATGGCAGGTTATGGCTGTTGCCGAAGGTCAGGAGGTATACAGTCTCTACTTTTGCCGCCTTTCAATTTCAGACACAATCTTCTGTGGTTGCGCTATGACTTGATGTAAATGCAATACCGAACACTGCCAAAACAGAAACAGATTTACCCATCCACCTCAGTGGCACTTTCTGCCCATGACATTGCCTCTGATAGTACATCGGACTATGACATGAGTTACCGGCAAAAATTCCGGAGTGATCTTTTTGGCAACTCACACCTTGTGCCTATCAGCTTGCCTCACATACTTTACATACTCTACATACTTTACATACTTTACACACTTTACATACTTTACATACTTCTGTCCTATGACCCTTGCTAAGCCTACCCAATAAGGTGTTTTTCTATAGGGGCCCCCTGCATGTGACTGATCTTATGCTGTATTTATTGTAGTGGAATTATCCAAATTAAATTGTTATATTGCAACTCACTGTCTGTGCACAATGCTGGCCACTGTCTGAAGGGGTGTCAGCACTGTTTCCCATGGTCTCAATGCACTTTATGCAGATGGATGGCCCCTTTGAATAGCTTCCAGAATATATATTTTGAAGCTGAATTGACCAATAAATCATCGAGAAAAATGCAAAATACTTTTTTGGACTTTGGGTTCATGTGGCTGTCCACCTCAATGTCTGTGCACAATGCTGGCCACTGTCTGAAGAGGTGTCAACACTGTTTCTCACAGTCTCAACATACTTTGTGTAGTTGGATAGCCCCTTCAAATAACTTCCAGAATATATAATTATAATTTATGTTAGAACTGGGTGAGGGCAGACAATTCCAGAGGGGAACTGGAGACTTAACAAGGAGGGACCTTGGCCTCAGCGACTCAGGCGGAGTGCTGTGCCATTGCTGTTTGTCCATTTGGTCCTTAATTTCATAGGCAGTGAGCAGGAAGTCTCTAGGGGGCATTTCAGGTCGATTTTAGACTGAGGGCCTAATGTCATATCCATCCATGGCCATCGACTTCCACTACCTCCGATCTCTCCAGACTACCTCCACTCCTTCTTCACTAACCTCGAAGCTCCCATATTCTGCAATCACCTCAGTATCCCTCGATGGTCACCACCCCCTCTTTTCAATTTATTACCTACGCCTCCCTAAGTATGGAGCCCCAAAGGCTTCCGGACAGCTCTGACGTCCACTAGTGCACTCCTGCCTCTGCTGGGCAATACACTCGCTTGCCCTGCAAGCCCACCTTCGGGCCTATCCCTCCTTTCTGTTTCTGGGTTATCACCTACCCTTCCGCTAACCCTGTAACCCGACTTGTTGGTAATATTCAATCAGCTAATGTTTAACTCCATTAGCTCCACTCTGCTTGGCCCCACCATTTACAGGCCTGCCCTCATTGTAACTATATATACTCAACTTGTACATAGTGTCATATCCATACAATCCCGACCTCCGCTCCGGGCTCCCGGAACTCCGAACTCCGACTTCTGGAGCCCTACTTCCCTTCCGTCACCTTCTCCTTGCCGACTCCCAAGAGGTTATCCCACCTCCGGCTCGGACACCACCTTCGGTCCGACTCTGGAACATTCCGGGTCCGACCCCAACCTCGACACCTTCCAGACGAGTACGCAAAACCTATGCTCCCGACTCCGGACCTCCGCTCCGGTATCCCATTCACGTCTCGTCTCCGGAACCTCCGGTCTTAGCCCTGACCTCGGACTTTGACCCCACCTCCGCTTATACCCATTGTATTGGTTAGCTCATTCCATTTAATTACCTTTGCCAATATTCCGGAGTTTAACTTCCGAGTTCGGACTTTCCGGACTTACCTCGGACCTTGCAACTATTGCATTGTCCTATTCAATTCCGCTATTCTCCCTCATTCCTATTTGGGCTGCTGCTTCCTTCCTATTCAGTCAGCTAGCCATTCCCCACTCCCAACCTCCTTCCTTCCTCCTTGGGCCTTGGCCCTTCATTCCTCCTTTGAGAAACACCATTGAGTCAAACCCTTGACCCTCGGTGTTGTTCCTCTTTCCATCTCCCTTTGTCTCCTTTCGTCCTACCCTCGCTCCTTTTGATTCCGGACCCCTCCTTATATACAATGTACATAGTGACTTGTAACCTCAGTCCGAAATCGACATGAATTCCCCCCAAGAGACTTTCCCTCTGCTAGATCCGAAATTAGGGACCCCTAGGACAACCAGCAATGGCACAGCACTCCGCCTGAGTCGCTGAGGCCGAGGTCCTTCCATGCTAAGTCTCCGATTCCACTCCAGAGTCGTCCGAATCTGCCCAGTTCTAACACATAGGTTACACCTCAGTGATAAAATCAACTAGAGTTGACCCCCTTTTGTTACGGGGATGGGGGAAATTCCCCATTCCTCGATCCGTTCTTATAGTGGGAAGACGAGAGTCATGTCTAGTTTGTACCATAACTGGAAGTGTAATCGATGAGTGATCCCAGTCTGACCTGGGAGTGGACGATCGAATTCCCATCGATCGCGATGGGTGATGTAGTGAGCTATTAAGGGATTGATGATTGATAGTCGGAGATATCAGGACAGATGGGTCAGCCACGGATACTTGGCGCTCCTCAATGGAGCGTACCGTGTGCGAGGTCGCGACTGGTGAGATGGGTGAGAGCTTCGCGTAGTTGCCATCGGGTACTTGGCGTTCGCAGTGCGAATGTACCGGTAGCGGGTTGATATCGTAGGCGTGCAATGAGGGCTGACTATTAGGGCCTTCGGTGACTTGGTGTTCCCAAAGGGAACATACCGTTGGCGGGGACATATGATGACTGGCAAAGGAAGAAACAGACAGTGGATGGGCGGCTACTTGGCGTTCGCGTAGCGAACGTGCCGGCATCGCGGGTAAGTGGGCCTCATAGTGTTCACGATCACCATGATCGTGATGGGACATCGTATGTTGAGTACTGGGGGAAGAGCGGAGTGATGAAGACCCATAGGGTACAGGTTCAATAGGACGATACACACGTCGAGAGTCTTCGACTCTCGACTTCGAGTTCTCGTGGCGAGGGCCGTTAGAGGACTCGATATAACCAGACTTATAAGACATATTGAGAGTTGTACAGTCACACAGGTTCAGTTGAGTCACAGGGAGGGTTGTTACAGAAGACGGTACATGAGACAGTTGTAGAGCAGTTGTTAGTTAGCGGGAACCGCCTTCGGCGGTTTCCGTACAAGACGCGTGACTATCTACAAATGGTAAGGTCGCGGGAAATCCCGCGAAACACAAATAACCTCGGCCAGCACCAAAACCCCAGTTGGGGAAAGCTTTGCACGAGGGGGGGGGAAAGGGGTAGAACGGATAAGGAGGATGGGGTATCGGGATAGAGGACGGAAGGGAGAAAGAGGGGAGGAACGATAATGAGGAGAAGTCTTTGACCATGTGACGGATATGGTCGTTGGAGACTCCGTATCCGTAACACCTTTAGTTCTGGTTGCCAGTTAGTAAGTTAGGGCATGGACGTGTTACTTGGCACAGCGCTCCTGGCATAAGTCACTGAGGCTGAAGCCCTCCATCATGGAGACATTCCTTTGTCTCGATCTGGTCTCTGACACCTAAAACGAGTATGTACAAGTGTGTCAGGGACAGCTCCGAAAGCGGCGAGGTCCCGGCGTGTGGGACTCGGTGGGACGGATGACGGCTATGCGTAGTGGCGATCCCGTCGCGGGGTGAGCATCCCCGACCACTTAGTCTGAAGTGGAAATGTGAGAAGAAGGCTACTTCTTCGGTTCCCACTCCAGCTGTTATTATATACATGCGGGAATGATCACGTGGGGTGCGCCACGTCACCCTTGCACACAGCCACGGCTCTCGGGTGCTTCCACGGCGGCGGTGGTGGCGGTGTAGGGATGTAAGATACAGGAGGGGAGATGGGCGTGTGTGCTGATGATACATTGAGCAGAGAGAAAGGTGGTCCGTGTAAGAGAAAGAGAGAAAGAAAGAAAAGAGGAAAGGAGAACAGGAGGAAGGAAGAGGGAGAGGAGGGAGAGGCGGTGCAGAGCAGGGAGGCGGAGTGGGGATCGGGCGGGGCGTGTCGGGGCATGCCCTGACAAAGTGCCAGTATATAATGGAGAGGGAGAAAGCACAAGGGAAACAAAGGGGGTCAGAATCAGAATGAAGGCATCTGAATGGGAACAAAGGGATGGTGGAAGTGGAGCAGTACCGAAGGTCATAGGGCAGAACCTGTGGTACATCTGAAAGGAGATAGGGAGGGTGAAGCTGAAAGGTTCTGCTTACTATTTGGGGATGGTAACGTTCCGTTCCCCTGTTCACCTCAGGCCTCAGTTAGTCCATCTAAACATAAGCTTTGATGAGCTGTATATTCAACAGGGTAGAAAATAAAGAAATAATAGCATCACCATAATGGGAATTATAGCGATGCAACATAATGATATCACTATAATCGGAATTATAGTGAAGTAAGGTTAATCCCTTACAGAAGCCCAGTGTCAGGGGACGACTCCCGGGTCCCCATGACCCTCCCCTATGGTCCACAGCCTCTGGTCTGGCCAGCCCTATCCAGGGCACAATCCTGCTGTGGGTAAGAAGATGTAATAGATAAAGGCAAGTAAGATACAACTTGCCTGCTGTGGGTAAGAAGATGAGAAGGAAGCTAACTTCTCATCTTCCCACAGTGGCCACCATATCAGGAAAACTTCCGGGGATACCCGGAAGTCACATGAAGGAGTAGGAACCGGGCCCGGAGCATGCGGCGCGCGGAGTGTGCACGCATGTGGGAAGCGCAGCAGGTGGAAGCGGGTCCGGACGCGGGTCCGGGTCCGGGCTAGTCAGGGTGTGTGCCCTGACACCCAGAGGGGCAGGAGGATGAGGTGAAGTGGGGATGATGACTAACTGGCTAGAATGGGAAGAAGCAGCAGTCCAAATAGGGATGAGGGGAAAATGTGAAAGATACATTACAAGCGGCGAAAGTGCCAAAGATGATCTGTGGAGCTTGGGGGTTACGGAGGTTATGGAGGTTATGGGGGCAGGGTTGGAAGTCCGAGGAATATTGGCAATGGTGTTTACATAGTATGAGGTCACCAATGCAATGGACTTAAGCTGAGGTGGAGTCAAAGTCCGAGGTCAGAGCTATGACAGAATCTCGGAGCAAAGGTATGAGCGGTGCCCAAGTATGGGGTATGGGACAGCGGCAGCAGGTCGTAACTTGGTGGAGGGTCAGCGGAAGAGGGTCAGAGGGAAGAGAGAGGAGAGAGGAAAGGGGAGAGGAGTGGAGGAGAGGAAAGGTGTCAGGTCTGAAGGTGAGTATTGGAGTGGATGGGAGAAGGGTAGGAGAGTGACGGAAGGGTGGAGGTGTCGTGAGGAGGAAGAGGAGGAGTGAGAGGAGGAGCAGGAGGAGGGTGGTGAGAGGAGTGGTGTTCGGTCTGAGGTGAGTATCGGAGCAGACGGAGATAGGGCAGGAGAAGGATGGAAGAGTGGAGGTGGCATGAGGGGTGAGAGGAGGTGTGGTGTCAGGTGTGGTGTCAGGACCGAAGGTGAATATTGGAACAGATGGCGGTAGGGTAGGACTCTGGAGGTGGTGAAGATGGAGGTCCAGGAGTCGGTTCGGGATTGGGTATGTACAGATATGACACTATCCATCTGCATAAAGTGCATTGAGACTGTGGGAAACAGTGCTGACACCCCTTCAGACAGTGGCCAGCATTGTGCACAGACAGTGAGTTGCAGTATTGACAATATAACAATTTAATTTGGATAATTCCACTACAATAAATACAGCATAAGATCAGTCACATGCAGGGGGCCCCTATAGAAAAACACCTTATTGGGTAGGCTTAGCAAGGGTCATAGGACAGAAGTATGTAAAGTGTGTAAAGTATGTAAAGTATGTAAAGTATGTAAAGTATGTGAGGCAAGCTGATAGGCACAAGGTGTGAGTTGCTGAAAAGATCACTCCAGAATTTTTGCCGGTAACTCATGTCATATCGGACTCTACTGCACACGCACAACCAACTACCTGTCATGCATCACGCTGGCCTTGCGGTCCGGCCAATTTGACCATCATGTCACACGTCATGCTGGAGAGAAGGTTGAGTGACCAGTGTCACGCAACACATCGCTGGTGGCACGGTGGCTATGCAAATGTATTTTTTTCGAGTACATACTTAGATTAGAAATGAAAAATCGCCAATTCCTCATCCAAATTGCATGCCTGTCTGACTCACATTCCACAGCCGAGGTCACAGCTCTGAAGGTTAGATGCAGGAGGGACTACAGTGGTCCCATCTATCTGAGTCACACCCCCAACCGGTTGGGTGTCACGCATCAAAATGAGGTGCTGGTTCATCATTTTGTGTCACACTTGCAACCCTGCCGGTTGTTGGTCATGCATGTACAGTATTGCTGAAGCTACATTGGCCATGGTGCTTGCTACATATTCCCCAAAATTAGTCCATTCCTTAGCATTCTCCTCAAGGTTCCACATAATGCAAACCAGGGTGAGCTTACATTTGTGAACAAGCATGAATCATTACCAACTTCAACCTCATTGAAGATGAAGAGTGCAGCACTAGTCACATTCTTTAAGGGTGGACACCAATCTGCAGTAGCATCGATACCTCTAAGAGTTAAAACCACCAGGTCCCCCCCTGCTGCGAGATCATTGATCTTTTGCCCTGGAGTTTCAGCCTCTTGCTGCAGCGATATGGTTGATGATGGACAAGTTGATGGACACAGCCACACCAACCTTCCCACCCTGAGTCTGCCTCCAACACCGTGCCCAGTGTGACTCCTTCTACTCCTCCTGCTTGGTGGGCTGCTATCATCCCTGTGCCTGACTCTGGCCCAACTCCGAGTCTTGTGCCACTACGATACCATTGCTGCTATTGTGGCCCTACACCCCTTTGTTTATTTATCTGTTATTGTTTGTTTTGACCCTCAGTCATTGCTGGCTGCCATGCAGCCAACCCTGCTCTTTGTTCCCATTTGCTTCCAGACCCTTTGACTTTCAGCCCGGGTCCACTTCTATTCATTTCCTCTTCCTATATATATCCTGTATGATACATTATAGTGCCTCAGCTCTAATATCAACTTGATCATGACTCCCCAGGTTCTGATCCCAACAAGGCAACCCAGTGAGTGTGAAATGAGGGCCAGGAGACAGCTAGGGGGCACAGCGCTCCTTGAGAGTCACTGAGGCCAAATGCCCTACCCTCAGGCCTTGTTCGCAGCATTGTGGCTTATAGTGGTGTCAGGGCACACACCCTGACTAGCCCGGACCCGGACCCGCATCCGGACCCGCATCCACCTGCTGCACTTCCCGCATGTGTGCACACTCCGTGCACTGCATGCTCCGGGCCCGGTTCCTATCCCTTCATGTGACTTCCGGGTATCCCTGGAAGTTTGCTTGATATTGTGGCCACTGTGGGAAGATGAGAAGTTAGCTTCCTTCTCATCTCCTTACCCACAGTAGGGCTGGTTATACCACAGGCTGTGGACCATAGGGGAGGGTCATGGGGACCCGGGAGTCATCCCCTGACAGCAGAAGGAAGCTTCAACAATCGCCCCTGCCCACCTAGGATGCCCTGCATGGGCCGCGAGAGCCCGGACTGAGTCGGAGCTGGGCACGGGCCGCGTGCACAGTTTTCGAGTGGCAGCCATGCCACATCATCACTTCCCCCAGACCATTACATGTTCTTTACTCGCAACACAGCCACACCCCCGCTATTCCGGCCCCTTGCAACGCTGTCCCACAGATTGTGTTCCAATCTGTGAGGTTGAGTTGAGGGTCATCCCACTGCTACCTGGACACCTCGCTGATGTTAGAACGTGCGGATTCAGACGACTCCGGAGTGGAATTGGAGACTTAGCATGGAAGGGCCTTGGCCTCAGCGACTCAGGCGGAGCGCTGTGCCATTGCTGGTTGTCCTAGGGGTCCCTAATTTCAGATCTAGCAGAGGGAAAGTCTCTTGGGGGGAATTCATGTCGATTTCGGACTGAGGTTACAAGTTACTATGTACATTGTATATAAGGAGGGGTCCGGAATCAAAAGGAGCAAGGGTAGGACGAAAGGAGACAAAGGGAGATGGAAAGAGGAACAACACCGAGGGTCAAGGGTTTGACTCAATGGTGTTTCTCAAAGGAGGAATGAAGGGCCATGGCCCAAGGAGGAAGGAAGGAGGTTGGGAGTGGGGAATGGCTAGCTGACTGAATAGAAAGGAAGCAGCAGCCCAAATAGGAATGAGGGAGAATAGCGGAACTGAATGGAGCAATGCAATAGTTGCAAGGTCCGAGGTAAGTCTGGAAAGTCCGAACTCGGAAGTTAAACTCCGGAATATTGGCAAACATAATTAAATGGAATGAGCTAACCAATACAATGGGTATAAGCGGAGGTGGGGTCAAAGTCCGAGGTCGGAGCTAAGACCGGAGGTTCCGGAGACGGAGATGCAAACGGGATTCTGGAGCGGAGGTCCAGAGTCAGGAGCATAGGTTTTGCGTACTCATCTGGAAGGTGTCAAGGTTGGGGTCGGACCCGGAATGTTCCGGAGTCGGACCAAAGGTGGTGTCCGAGCTGGAGGTGGGATAACCTCTTGGGAGTCAGCAAGGAGAAGGTGACGGAAGGGAAGTAGGGCTCTGGAAGTCGGAGTTCAGAGTTCCGGGAGCCCAGAGTGGAGGTCGGGATTGTATGGATATGACAGCTGACACGCTAAGGAGACATAGCTGCCTGACTGTTGCCAATGTACTGGCCTTCTGGAAACGGGGTCACCCACCCACTACCAGCCTCGTAACCACAGATGCAAGAATGATGACCCGCTAGAGACCACCAACCCGGTTCCCCACATTATCCCACCGCTACCTGGACACCTCACTGAACGCGCTAAGGAGACATAGCTGCCCGACTGCTGCCGAGACACTGGCCGAAAGGCACTCTGGAAACGGGGTCACCCACCCGCTGCCAGCCTCGTAACCGCAGATGCCCAAGATAACCTGGATGAGACCACCCCCCCCCCACTTTCACCTGCGACTGAGAGTTGCATGCATGTGCAAGCGCCGCTTTTTGGATTCACGACGGAGAATGAGCACGAGAGGGAATGGATGCCGCTGGTGAGGGTGCCCAGGATCCCTGCTATGGCTGCTTAGGCATGTGGCATAGAGGGAGGGTTGTGTATCCCAGCTGCATCACGGACCCGACTCCCTGTGGTGCTGGGCACCCAGGAGAGAGTTTAACCTTAGGATTTCGATGGAGGATGGTGTCAGGGGACGACTCCTGGGTCCCCATGACCCTCCCCTATGGTCCACAGCCCTGAGGTGTAACCAGCCCTATCCAGGGCACAACCTACTGTGGGTAAGGAGATGAGATAAAACAAGGGCAAGTATATACACTTGCCTACTGTGGGTAAGGAGATGAGAAGGAAGCTAACTTCTCATCTTCCCACAGTGGCCACAATATCAGCAAAACTTCCGGGGATACCCGGAAGTCACAGTGGAGACCGGGTCCGGAGCATGCGGCGTGCAGAGCATGCGTGTGTGCAGGAAGTGCAGCAGGTGGAAGCGGGTCCGGACGCGGGTCCGGGTCCGGGTTAGTCAGGGTGTGTGCCCTGACAGATGGACATGAGAGGGGGAGGATAGGAGCTGACGAAGGAGCCCAAGGTCCCCTGCTGTGACCGCTTGGGAATGCAGCACAGAGGGAGGGTGGTGCTCAGCCCACATCAAGTAACCCCACTGTCCACACACCCGGACTCCCCAGTGCACAAGATGCACTTGGGGGAGAGTTGTTTTTCACACGCGAACCCCGCACCGCCCGGTCCCAGGCCTGACTATACCACATACCTGCCACCCACCCTGAAAAAATTTTTCCCCTTTCCACATTCTCCCCATCCACCCCTGAAGAGGAGCCCAGCGTCCCAGGCAACGGACCACCATGTGCAGAGGAGGGGGGAGGGGGGTTTTTTTGAGGTTTAGCCACTTTGGGGCGAAGTGGCATTAGAGGGAGGGTGGGGAGCGGGGTGTAGACCCTGCTGGATCCCCTGGGACTCTCCCACTATTGCTGCTACCTCAGTGCTACCACACCCCTGACCCCGCATACCCGGAGGAGCGCAGCCCGGAGGTCAGAGTGCAGGCATGCAGATGATGGCCCAGAGGTCAAGTGCTGCACGACCACCCTCCATACCCGAAGTGGGCACAGCCCCGAGGCCGGATGTGATCATGGGGACAACACGACTGCAGCTGGGGCATCATGGGATGAGGGACGCAGGCTGGAGGTCGCTGAGTCACAAGCAGACAATGGAGGGTGCTGAGGGACCCAAATTTTTTTCGGGCAAGTCTTAGGGGAGCACCACATATGCGGTGATGGATGACTAGTTTAATTTTTTTAACTTAACTTTTATTTTTTCGCTGCCTTTTTAACTTAGAATAGTTTTATACTCCCACCCTTACATTATCCCCTGCTCCCACTTCCGCCCCCGCTTTATTATGTTTTCATTTTTTTTGTTCTAACCACATGAGGGATGGGTTACCCAGGGACCAGGGCCACTTCGGGGCAAAGTGGCTTAGAGGGAGGGTGATGTCAGGGCACACACCCTGACTAGCCCAGACCCGGACCCGCATCCAGACCCGCATCCACCTGCTGCACTTCCCACATGCGTGCACGCTCCATGCGCCGCATTGTCAGGGCAATAGCCCCGAACCCCGAGCCACATGTAAATTAGATACATATAGTCACGTGGGCAAGTGGGAACCTCCGGGTAACTGCTTACACACCACCATAAAATACACAAACTTGTATCACTTATGGCCTTGTGTGCTGAGCTACCCAAAGACCTCACATGCATGCTCCAGGCCCGGTTCCTATCCCTTCATGTGACTTCCAGGTATCCCCGGAAGTTTGCTTGATATTGTGACCACTGTGGAAAGATGAGAAGTTAGCTTCCTTCTCATCTCCTTACCCACAGTAGGGCTGGTTATACCACAGGCTGTGGACCATAGGGGAGGGTCATGGGGACCCGGGAGTCGTCCCCTGACAAGTGGCCTGCAATGGCGACCCTCAGTGGCGACCCCAGACCCATATCTAACAAGGTAGTGGGTAGCGATCATCAGCAAACTTGGTAGGGAGCTAATAATTCTTGGAGATTATGGGCATATTCCCATATGAAGCACCTGACATTGTTGCGGGGACAAGTCCGTGCATGGTAAAAAATCAGATTCTGCAGAATTTGGCCACCAACATGCACCACATACCCTCTGACGCTTCCATTTCTCATCCCCACACTATACAACACTCCACACACCCATTCCCTATTTTTCCTTATTTTCCCCATCATTCCTGACAACCCCAAGCAAAATTCCCATGCCCAACCCACCACCAATTTCACCCCCTCTCCAGACCTCCATCACCACACATACAACCCAGCCGTTTTTCTACCTGTTGGTGATGCTATACCTTCCTCCTTTACCCACAGAGCATTTCCCAGAATGGCAACCCCATATTCGGATGGTTCAGCATGGTGTAGAGTCTCATGTGGTCTTGACAGCACCTGTCAATGGCCACATCTCAAGAACTACTGCACCAAATGGGACGAATAAGGGCTCGTTGGAAAGCTGGAGACGAGGAGGTTGCTGACGGGAGGATAGGCGGGCGCTGTGGCGAAGTGTTGCGGAGATAACTTTCACAATTCCCATTTTGGACCCATTATCATATATTCCCCATTCATTCATATTTCTTTTATTGTTTCTTTGTTCCCAATTGGATATTAATCATTTACGGTTGCCTAACGGCCCTTTTACATTCCCCCATTCCATTCATTCCATTTCCAACTCATATAAAATAGATAATAGCTTGTACATAACAAGTCAGTACTGAATAGACCCGTGAAAGAGAAGAAAGAGTTACATCCAAGTGGCAAAGATGCCATCCATGACCCTAATGCCCCCCTTGAAATTGTTTCTCATGTATAAGATCCCTCTGCTCATAACTCTCAGCCTTGATGTCCAAGAGAGACGTAGGTGAGTGTTTAGTTGAGGTTCTAGCAGACCCGGTAGCGCCCCAGGACCCAAAAACCCAAACCTCCATCACACCCATGCACACTACCACCCTCCCCCCTTTCTCTGTCTCAAGTCTAGATGATAGACCCGTTACAACATGTGCATTTTCTCCTATAATCCTGTGACCATAGTAACTCTTGGGACCTTTGAGGGCACAATCATTGATGAATACATCGGCTTTGTTGGGTATTATAGGACTGACCATGTGTGTGGTCCGATGCTGAAATTCCATAGGGGAATTCATATAGCCTTGGGGCAGGGTTGTCTGGCGCAAGGATCCCATATGTCCAGCTCCAAATGTAGTTAAACCTCTTGATGCTGGAGCCAAAGTACAACTATCAAATCCGCTTTTCAAGTCAAATATGCCATAAATTGCTGCTCTTGTCATATCCGTGCATACCCGACCCCGACCTGACTTCCGGACCTCCACCCTCTTCACCTCCGGAGTCATAACCTACCGCTGCCGTTCCGATATTCACCTTCGTTCCTGGCAACACACCTCCTTCTACCCCCCCCCACGCCACCTCTACTCCTCCCTTCCTCTCCTACCCTATCTCCATCCGCTCCAATACTCACCTCGGACCGAACATCATTCCTCTCGCCACCCTCCTACTACTTCTCCACCCTCCTGTTCCGCTCCTCCTTCGCCCAACCTCCACCCTCCCATCATCCTCCTACGCTTCCCCCGTCCGCTCCGATACTCACCTTTGGACCTGACAACCCTCCTCTCCGCCACTCCTTCCCCCTTACCTTTCCCCTCTCTCCTCCCTCTGGTACTCTTCCACCACCCTTCTGCCAAGTTACGACCTTCTGCCGCTGTCCCGTACTTCCTACTCGGACACCGCTCGTACCTTCGCTCCAAGCTGTCATATCCATACAATCCCGACCTCCGCTCCAGGCTCCCGGAACTCCGAACCTGACTTCCGGAGTCCTACTTCCCTTCCGTCACCTCCTCCTTGCCGACTCCCAAGAGGTTATCCCACCTCCGGCTCTGACACCACCTTCAGTCTGACTCCGGGACATTCCGGGTCCGACCCCAACCTCGACACCTTCCAGATGAGTACGCAAAACCTATGCTCCCGACTCCGGACCTCCACTCCAGAATCCTGTTCGCGTCTCCGTCTCCGGAACCTCCGGTCTTAGCTCCGACCTCGGACTTTGACCCCACCTCCGCTTATACCCATTGTATTGGTTAGCTCATTCCATTTAATTACCTTTGCCAATATTCCGGAGTTTAACTTCCGAGTTCGGACTTTCCGGACTTATGTCGGACCTTGCAACTATTGCATTGCTCCATTCAATTCCGCTATTCTCCCTCATTCCTATTTGGGCTGCTGCTTCCTTTCTATTCAGTCAGCTAGCCATTCCCCACTCCCAACCTCCTTCCTTCCTCCTTGGGCCTTGGCCCTTCACTCCTCCTTTGGGAAACACCATTGAGTCAAACCCTTGACCCTTGGTGTTGTTCCTCTTTCCAGCTCCCTTTGTCTCCTTTCGGAGTACCCTCGCTCCTTTTGATTCCGGACCCCTCCTTATATACAATGTACATAGTAACTTGTAACCTCAGTCCGAAATTGACATGAATTCCCCCCAAGAGACCCTCCCTCTGCTAGATCCGAAATTAGGGACCCCTAGGACAACCAGCAATGGCACAGCGCTCCACCTGAGTCGCTGAGGCCGAGGTCCTTCCACGCTAAGTCTCCGATTCCATTCTGGAGTCGTCCGAGTCCACCGGTTCTAACACGAGCCTCCATCATAGTCCCGACCTCGGACTTTGACTCCACCTCGGTCTTAGTCCATTGCATTGGTGACCTCATACTACATAAACACCATTGCCAATATCCCTCGGACTTTCAACCCCGCCTCCGTAACCTCCGTAAGCTCCGCAACCTCCGAGCTTCGCGGATCGCCGTCGGCACTTTCGCTGCCTGTAATGTATCTCTCGCGTTTACCCCTCATCCCTATTTGGACTACTGCTTCTTACCATTCTAGCCAGTTAGTCATCATTCCCACTTCTCCTCATCCTCCTGCCCCTCTGGGCCTTGCCCTCCCTACCTCCTTTTGGACGTATCACAGGTCCTGCCTTATGACCTTCGGTACCACTCCGTTTCCTCTACCCTTTGTTCCCGTTCAGACGTCTTTGTTCCGATTCGGTTCCCCTTTGTTTCCTTGTGCTTTTGCCCCTTCCATTATATATATCGGTGCTTGTACATACTCATTTTGGTTCAGTCTGAAATCGACCTGAAATGCCCCCTAGAGACTTCCTGCTCACCTACTGTGAAATTAAGGACCAAATGGACAAACAGCAATGGCACAGCGCTCCGCTTGAGTCGCTGAGGCCAAGGTCCCTCCATGCTAAGTCTCCGATTCCACTCCGGAGTCGTCTGTATCAGCCCCGTTCTAACAGCTCTGGCAAATGAATCCAACATCTTGTCAATTCTAGGTAATGTGCTGGATCATGGATAGAGCCAGCGTTAAGCAGTTGAAGATCATGTACTATCCATAAGGATTTATCTTTCTTTTCAACAGTGAAGAACCTCACCCTATAGGACAATTCAGATGGTTCATATTTCCCCACATCCATTTGTTCTTTCATCAGGTACATAATTTCTTCGGTACGAGCCTGAGGCAATCTCAAGGGCTTAACTTGCCAAGGTTTGTGTGGTATTGTATGCATAATATAATCAGGATAATTCCTGCGATTGAAGGTGCCCCATTTCTGTGAATGCTATAGCCTTCTCATACTTAAAGAGAATGTGGACTAAAAGGTCCACTTCAGCTTTCATAAGAAAGTTGGGGGTTATGCATGCCACTATGGCTGCTACCCTTTCTTTTGTGAGTCTGGAGGTGGATGTACATATTCTGTGCAAATTCTGGTGGGTGCATAGGCAATGGCAAGAGTATGCCTATCTCAAGTGGTGTGTATGCAGGCACAATCGCCCCCGGGTCATAAGCTGAAACTAGGAGAATTTTTTTGCTAATGGGTTTGTAATGGGTGCCTGATAGTTCTCTTGTAAAATGCTTAGACAAGTCTCTTGCCATGGTGACTTGGAGTCCCTTGGCAAGGCTGATTGCTTCAATTCGGTTACTTAAACTAGCCTCATTCAGGGATTTAGAGATGAACCATGAATCCCTTATGGCTTTTAATATAATCAGGTCCTTCATCTCCTGTGAGATGAGGGCATACTCTAGGCTGTCAGGCCTTAGCTTTTTGAACTCTGGCTCTGGTGCCAGGAGTGCTGTGGTAATACAACTAAGGAACTTAGAAATTTCCTTCTCACCTGTAATGATTCCAGGCTTGACTGTATTAACATCTAGAGTGATGGGGGCAGCTTCTGCCTGTCGGTGTGTAGAAATTGGAAAAACATTTCTCTGTGCATTCATAATTGGTAATTTGATCCATACAGAGGTCCAGCTGTCGCGATCTCCCTCTGTCCAAATCTGTATCATCATTCTGACATCTGGCATGTATTCTATCCGCGAGCTATGTCCATACAGCCATGGTTGGCCTAGGATTATGTCTTTTCCATTTAGGCCTTCCTTAGATAGGAAGAAATTGTGGGGCACTTCTACACCACCTAGAGTTATGGGCACATTTCTACAGAGCCCCTCTAGGGCAACCTGGTGTCCTGAGATGCCTCTAAGGGACCACATCGCTCCCATCAGATCAACAGGCAGCTGAAGTGCATAGGCTTGCTCACTAGTCATGATATTGAGCTCACTTCCTGTATCTATCAACATGGTGCAGGGTTGGTTAAAGACATGGCCCTGAATTTTGGCCATCACCATAGCTAGATATGAAGGCTGCTTGGCTGAAGAATAAATCTCATGGCTGGTGAGGCCGCATTCTTGCAGGTGCTCTGCTTCCAGCAGTTGGTGGTAGAAATCTTCTGCCTGTTCATCCATATTAACGGACTCTCTGCTGTTGTCATATCCATCCCCAGCCATCGACTTCCACTCCCTCCGATCCCTCCGGTCTACCTCCACTCCTTCTTCACTAACCTCGGAGCTCTCACATTCCGCAATCACCTCAGTACCCCTCGATGGTCACCACCCCCTCCTTTCAATTTATTACCTATGCCTCCCTAAGTATGGAGCCCTGAAGGCTTCTGGACAGCTCCGACATCCACTAGTGCACTCCCACCTCTGCTGGGCAATACATTCGCTTGCCCTGCAAGCCCACCTTCGGGCCTATCCCTCCTTTCCGTTTCTGGGTTATCGCCTACCATTCTGTTAACCCTGTAACCCAACCTGTCAGTAATATTCAATCGGCTAATGTCTAACCCTGTTAGCTCCGCTCCGCTCGGCTCTGCCATTTGCGGGCCTGCCCTTGTTGTAACTATATATATACTCAACTTGTACATAGGTTACACCTCAGTAATAAAATCGACTAGAGTTTACCCCCCTTCAGTTCTGGTTGCCAGTTTAGTAAGTTAGGGCATGGACATGTTACTTGGCACAGCGCTCCTGGCATAAGTCGCTGAGGCTGAAGCCCTCTGCCATGGAGACATTCCCTCATCTCAACCTGGTCTCTGACAGCTGTCACAATCATCTGAGTATTCAGAGTCAAGACTTGAGACATCAAAGACAGGTCTAAAGTATGGCTCTTCTTCCTCAACTGGCAAGGGCTTTGATGGCTCAAGGTCCAGAACAACTGTCTCTGCTTTCTTGGCAATCGGAATCCTTTGAACTTTCATGGCCATTTGGAGATGCTTATTAAGCTCAAAAGATGATCCTAAGATTGATCCTAATGGCAGGGAAATTTCTTGAGACAATAATTTCTCAAAAACTTCCTCACAGTTCAACCTCTCCTGTAACTCAAAGGCGAACTTGTAGGCTGGCAGGGCCCTCTGCTTATATGCTGGGGTCTTTGGGGAATCTGGTGTCTTAGGTTCCTCATCGGTGACTTTATTACATGTGGTATTGGACTTAGGCACACTATGTGGTGCAGGGGGACAGGATGTGGAGGGAGCGGCTCTTTGTTTCCCTTTTTCTCTAGGGGTGAACTCTCCATCCATCATCGGCTTGTCTTCCTGTGGGATTGAAGGAGGGAAAAGCC
The DNA here is from genome assembly GCF_015039405.1 of Cantharellus anzutake. NCBI lineage: Eukaryota > Fungi > Basidiomycota > Agaricomycetes > Cantharellales > Hydnaceae > Cantharellus > Cantharellus anzutake. The sequence continues at coordinate 105,288 of NW_024067131.1, read as the reverse complement.
GGTAGTACCCCAACACTGCTATATCATGGCCTACAGACGTTACCTAGCGCCTGACACACATACCCCAGTCCCCCAAAGCTTGTTGAACCTCTCCTATCATCATTGTTTTTTTTTTTTGATAATTTTTCAGACCAGGTTACAGCCCACCTGGACATGTTACCGGACTGCTTTCACAGTATTTTCACCATAACTCTCCCAGTTCTCCTCCGATCCGGATGAACTTGGTATCGCTGGAAAGCTACCATCAAGACGAGTAGGATGAGTCCAAGATCGGGAGATTTGGTGCAGCCGTTGTGGAGATCGTCGGAATTTATCGATGCTGTTCCTATGTATTTTTTATGTTTTCTGTTGTTTTCTTTGTTCTGTGTTGTTCCATCCGTTTCTGTCCATCCCTAACACAATTGGATTGCTCGGACTTTAGTTCGGATGACCATGGTTTATATACAAAATGTATCTAGTATGATACAGAGATTCTCCCCTCTGCTCTGCTAAGTACTAGGTCCATGTGCCTGGGGTGGTGTCTGAGTATTTGAAGTCTTGGGGACAGTGCTTTGCAGACAGTACTGCTAGCTTGTCTTCCAGGGAGGTCCACCTAGTGTTGAGATTTTTAGGCTGAGTTAGTCAGGACTGGGGTCACAGTGAGTCCAAAACCCTAGGTGCCCTTTCCACCCCCTTCTTCTTTCTTTTAAAGATAAAAAGGCTATGACGCATAAGATTCTCAGACTCGTACAAGAGTTCTAGAATTGAATCATACCTATGACATGTAAGATTCTGCGTCAACATGTACATAGTTAGAAAAGTGTCGTTAATAATAAAAACTATAGCTCTCACCTCAGACTCGTACAAGAGTTCTGAGGGAGAGGATCTACAGAGAGAGCGCTCTTTATACGTGAGCCACGTGTCAGGGACAGCTCCGAAAGCGGTGAGGTCCCTGCACGTGGGACTCGGTGAGAGGAATAGCGGCTGTGCGTAGCGGCGATCCCGTCACGGGGTGAGCGTCCCCGACCACTTAGTCTGAAGTGGGAATATGAGAAGAAGGCTACTTCTTCGGTTCCCACTCCAGCCGGTATTACATGCGGGATCAGTCACATGGGGGGCACCACGTCACCCCTGCACACAGCCACGGCTCTCCAGGTGTCTCTGCGGGAGATCCCGAGAGGGCTCGCTGTGGATGCAGGGCAAGTGCGGTGGCAGCGGTGGCAGTGATGTAGGGGTGGTAAGGTACAGGAGGGGAAATAGGCGTGCACGCCGGTGATACATTGAAGAGTGGGAAAGGTGGTCCATGTGAGAGAGAGAGAAAGAAGGAAAGGGAGAAAGGAGGAAAGGAGAAAGGACGAGGGAGAGGCGGTGCGGAGCGGGGTCGGGTGGGGCGTGCCCTGACACCACGTCTCTGACATGTCTCACCGCATAAAGAGCGCACAGAGAGCAAACAGAGAGAGCGAGACAAGACCCTCAAAACTCATTCCGCCATCAGCGGTGAGTTATTGATCATGCCTCGGTGTTTGTAGCGACCCCAAAAAAAGAATATCAAATCCTGCACTACTCGGGCGCTGGAACTGGTTGTTGAAATTCCAACACTTTCCCTTTGGTGAGGGAGCAGCTGGAGAGAGGTGAGCCCTTGACTGTGGTCTTGCCTTGCTCCCCACTTGCAGCGTCAGTGGCCATTTCAGAATCCTGGGTGGCAGGGGTATCTCAATATAAGCCCGATTGGGGGCTGGTGCAGTATTGTAAGGTGGGTGTCCTAGAACCCAGCTGTGAGTATCAAATATGTATGATTCACAGTGGGTAGGATGATAGTGACCTCCCTGGGTCACGTGACCCATACATACAGGTCGGAAAACTGGGGATTTCGTTGTATTGCTGTCAGGGACAGCTCCGAAAGCGGTGAGGTCCTGGCACGAGGGACTCGATGGGACAGATGTCGGCTATGCGTAGTGGCGGTCCCGTTGTGGGGTGAGCATCCCTGACCACTTAGTCTGAAGTGGGAAGTTGAGAAGAAGGCTGCTTCTTCTGTTCCCACCCCAGGTGCTATTATATACATGCGGCTGGGGTCACGTGGGAGGAGCCACGTCATCCCCGCACACAGCCGCACTCCCCTGGGTATCTCCATGGGAGATCCCGGAGGTGTGCCGCTCTGTGAGCAGGAATGTGCGCGGTGGGCATGGCGATCGAGGGAGTGGGGTTAAGTGTGTAGTAATACATAGAGAAGGGGAAGTCGACCATGGAACGGAAATAGAAAGAAAGAAGGAAAGGGGAAAGAAGAAACAGGGAGTGATAGTGGGGGAGCGGAGTAGGGCGGCGCAGCGCGGGGTCAGGTAGGGTGTGCCCTGACAATTGCGTTATGGGATTTTGCTGTGTGTTACAAGGTGTTATGGGATTTTGCTCCATGTTACAAGGCATTATGGGAATTTTGCTGCACATTACGGAATGTTGCTGGATGTGACAAGGCATTATGGGGTGTTACACAGTGGGACCTATGTGATTTTTCTCTGTGGAAAAAACCCGGTTAGAAAAATACCTGGGTCATCGAACTCGGATTCCGTGCCATCAGTGTTTTACTTGGGGCAACCATGGTTCTGTTTGGTTGGAAGAAAGCATCATCAAGGTTGAATGTAATATACACACTTCAATCACTAAATACTGGTCTGCCTTTATCTGTACTGCACTCAATAATAACCCAACATTGCTAAATGGCCCCATATTTGAATTGGCAGTGCAAGTGGCACTAAGATCGACAATTTGATGCCCAGTGCTTGAGTAGATGATAGGATACAGGAGATTCATACCCAACTGGCCATGAGGGTGAGGGGTAGGCATAGCATAGCATGTTGAGAAGCATGCACAATCTGGAACCAAAGTTGAGCATGGGAAATTGGACTTAGAGAAGTTCTGATTCCCCGCTTATGTTCTCTGAGTTATCCAATACCACAGTCTTGTCAATGCTCATCTCATGCTTAAGTTCTTATCATACAAGCACTCCCTCTGTTCACATGTTGGCTGTCATATCCCGGAATCCCGACCCTGTGCTCTCCCACCACACCACACCTTCCTAACAACTTCACCATCCCCTACACCATAACTCCCCACTCCCCAAGTCACCTTCCTTCCTAACTGTCTCAGCTCCGGCCTGGTTGCAGCACACTGAACCTTGGCCACTCCCATCCCAGAAGTTCGGTCCCGAGTCAGAACATTCAGAGACTCCAGATTTGCTCTGATCCCCCAACGGATCTCTGACATCCCGTGACATACCCCTAAACCATTCCCCCACCCATTTCATTTATTGGAGTCACCCAACATCCTTCGGATACATAACTCCGCCTTCAGAGCTACCTGCATCCTTCAGTGACCCCACTCATGTCATCACTTATTAGTCACCTTCCATTCATAGCACAGCTATCTTCTTCTTTCCATTCAGTTGGCTAACCCCCTCTTACCCATTTCTCATTCCCATTCATCCTCCAGCCTCTTACTCCACCCTCCTTGACCCGACACCTCAGTTCCCCATTAAGGATATCGTTCGGGACCTTTCAGTACCTCTTGGTATCATTTGGCACCTTTCGGTGTTTTCTATTATCATTCGGACTTTGACTAAAGTCCTTTCCATTCCTCCATATAAATACCTGTAGATTAGAACCTGTAGTTTCCCAGTTCTAATCTCGACTAAATGTTACCCCAAGTCCCTCTGAGTGAATCCCAACCCCTTTCTACAAGATACCTCAGACACATGAAATACAAGGACTAACTGAGACGTAACGGAGGCACAGCGCTCCCTCTGAGTCGCTGAGGCTGCATCCTTCTTAGAGCCTCTTGTACCACCCAGCAGAACCGGGCTTCCTGGAGAAGCTTTGGTTCACTACCGGAGCTCCCGGACCCCCTCTAGTTGAGCCCTGCCTGCATTCGGACTCATGCATTTTCCCCTATGATCCGGGTTTTTGACATTGGCTGCTTTTCCAGGAATCACAACAGTGCACCATGTCATCCTGTTTGCACCGGTATTGGCATAAGTAAATAAAATATGTTCCTACCACATCAAATGCAATGGTTTCAAACTAAGGAAGAGTTTTAAACAGCACACACATTCTGAGTATTTTACCTGTGACCCCAGGCATAATGCCAAGGTCTCCCACAGTGATTTTCACCTGGGTTTCCCAATATTTGTTTTACTGTAATTTGCTTCCCACCGTGCATACCAGCATGTTATTGTGGCTTGCTTGCCTTGGCCTCATTACAGTAATGTTAAAAAGACCTGTGATTATCTCTACTTTATCATTATGTCAACATTTCAGTGAAGCCGAGAATGCATAATAGTGTAACAGTTATGAATATTGTACTTACTATGATAGTCATGGTGCTCTTCAGTTCAAGTCTCACCCATAACAATTATTATTATTTAATAAATGATAATGATATCCATTCCAGGAGGTTGCCTAAAGATTGAGGATGTTGCCTGATAAAGTGTGGGATGTTGTGTGCAAAGAGTCCTCTCTTTTTGTTGACACTACACAGTTGATGCATGTTGCAATGTGTTAGAATGCACTGGAAACATTATAACACCTGGGAAACGTTGTAACACTTGGGAAATGTTGCAACATTTGAGCAAATGTTACAAGCATTGTAATGGATACAGCCTCAGAAATCGTTGTAATGCGTTGCAACGGCGATTCCCGATTTCCAACACATGGACCGTGACCTGACACTCTCCCCCCTTGCATTGCTTGTCAGCGCACACAAAGAGAAAGAGGGAAAGGGTACATGAAAAAGAGAGAAAAGAAAAAAGAAACTTTTCCATGACAATTTTATGTGGTAATTTACGAAATGGAGAAAAGTAAAAAAAAAGGAGTGTATTGGTAAGTGAGTGAAATGTTATGTGTATTTGTCAGAGACCAGATTGAGACAAAGGAGTGTCTCCATGGTGGAGGGCTTCAGCCTCAGCGACTTATGCCAGGAGTGCTGTGCCAAGTAACACGTCCGTGCCCTAACTTACTAACTGGCAACCAGAACTAAAAGGGGGTAAACTCTAGTCGATTTTATTACTGAGGTGTAACCTATGTACAAGTTGAGTATATATATAGTTACAACAAGGGCGGGCCTGTAAATGGCGGGGCTGAGCGGAGTGGAGCTAACGGAGTTAAACATTAGCTGATTGAATATTACCAACAAGTCGGGTTACGGGGTTAGCGAAATGGTAGGCGATAACCCAGAAACGGAAAGGAGGGACAGGCCTGAAGGTGGGCTTGCAGGGCAAGCAAGTGTATTGCCCAGCGGAGGCGGGAGTGCGCTAGCGGACGTTGGAGCTGTCTGTTAGAGATGGGCGGAAACGGACGACTCCGGAGTGGAATCGGAGACTTAGCGTGGAGGGACCTTGGCCTCAGCGACTCAAGCGGAGCGCTGTGCCATTGCTGTTTGTCCATTTGGTCCTTAATTTCACAGTAGGTGAGCAGGAAGTCTCTTGGGGGCATTTCAGGTCGATTTCGGACTGAAAACAGACGAGTATGTACAAGCGCCGATATATAAGGAAGGGGCAAAAGCACAAGGAGAAACAAAGGGTGACCGAATCGGAACGAAGACGTCCGAACGGGAACAAAGGGTTAGAGGGAGCGGAGCGGTACCGAAGGTCATAGGGCAAGACCTGTGATACATCCGAAAGGAGGTAGAGTGGGCGAGGCCCAGAGGGGCAGGAGGATGAGGGGAAGTGGGGGTGATGACTAACTGGCTAGAATAGAAAGAAGCAGTAGTCCAAATAGGGATGAGGGGGAATTGCGAGAAATACATTACAAACGGCGAGAGTGCCGGAGGCGGTCCGCGAAGCTCGGGGGTTGCGGAGCTTACGGAGGTTACGGAGGCGGGGTTGGAAGTCCGAGGAATATTGGCAATGGTGTTCACGTAGTATGAGGTATGGACTATGATGGAGGCTCGGAGTAAGGTACGAACGGTGTCCGAGTGTGAAGTACGGAACAGCGGTGGATGGTCGTAACTTGGCGGAAGGGTGGCGGAGGAATGAGAGAGGGGAAGGTAAGGAAGAGTAGTCAGGTCCGAAGGTGGATATCGGAACGGACGGAGATAGCGTAGGGGATGATGGGAGGGTGGAGGTGTGGTGAGGGGGGAGCGGAGTTGTAGGAAGGGTGGCGAGTAGGGCGATGTTCGGTCCGAGATGAGTATCGGAACGGATGGAGAAGGGGTCAGAGAGGTAAGAGGAGGGGTGTGTTGCCGAGACCGAAGGTGAGTATCGGAAAGGCAGCGGTAGGTTATGACTCCGGAGGTGAAGAGGGTGGAGGTCCAGAAGTCGGGTCGGGGTCGGGTATGCACGGATATGACACCAATTGCGAACCCATCTTCGCTGTAACCATATATATATCCCGCTTGTACATAGGTTACACTCCAGTAATAAAATCAACTAGAGTTACCCCCCCTAGGTTCTAATTGCCAGTCAGTAAGTTAGGGCATGGATGTGTCACTAGGCACAGCGCTCTTGGCAGAAGTCGCTGAGGCCGAAGCCCTCCGCTACGGAGACATTCCTTCGTCTCGAATCTGGTCTCTGACAGGCAGTGAGGGCCTGGGAGATTGAGGTAGCAAGGTTGAAAGAGGAGAAGATTCCAAAGAAGAGTTGGCTGATAAAGCCCAAGTGCCCACATAAGTAAGTGGTGCTAGCTGCAGTAAAACTGTCAGATTTTGTAGAAAACTTTGGGGATGATGAGGGTGAGTCTTTTGACTTGGGTCCAGACAACTCAGACAGCGAGTGGGAGGAGGATGGGGAGGATTGATCGAGTGATAAGACTTTTCCCACGGCTGTGAACATCAAAGGTTGCCATACTAAAAGGCCCCCTCTGCAAAATTACAATTATCTCTCAACAACTCATTAGTTTCTTCCCAGAATTGGAGTGTTAGGAGCAGAGATGGTATTCTTTGATATGCTGGTTTTTACTTACAATGTTTATGTTGACAAATGAGTTTAAAGTTTGTTGAACAAAAACTGTGAACTTCGGCTGTGTCAGAGACCGGATCGAGACAAAGGAATGTCTCCGTGGTGGAGGGCTTCGGCCTCAGCGACTTATGCCAGGAGCGCTGTACCAAGTTATGTACATGTCCATGCCCTAATTTACTTACTGGCAACAAGAAATAAAGGGGGTCAACTCTAGTCGATTTTATTACTGAGGTGTAACTTATGTACAAGTCAAGTATATATAGTTACAGTGGGGGCAGGCCTGTAAATGACAGGGCTGAGTGGAGTGGAGCTAACGGGGTTAAACATTAGCTGATTGAATATTACCAACAAGTCGGGTTACAGGGTTAGCGGAATGGTAGGTGATAACCCAGAAACAGAAAGGAGGGATTGGCCCGAAGGTGGGCTTGCAGGGCAAGCGAGTGTATTGCCCAGCAGAGGTGGGAGTGTGCTAGTAGACGTCGGAGCTGTCCAGAAGCCTTCGGGGCTCTGTACTTAGGGAGGTGTAGGTAATATTGAAAAGAGGGGGTGGTGACCATTGAGGGAAGCAGAGGTGATTGCAGAATACGGGAGCTCCAAGGTTAGTGAAGAAGGAGTGGAGGTAGTCCAGAGAGATCAGAGGTAGTGGAAGTCAATGGTCGTGGATGGATATGACAGGCTGCAAAGTAAACAAACAACCAAAATGCACTCTGGAGTGCTCAAAAATATTCAGAAAAATCACAAAGGATGCATATGAAGATCCAATTGACATGGGGACTCTTGTGGACACTTTTCAGGATGTCTAACCCTGTGCACAGGCCAATTTCACAATTCTCACACCCACCACTTGGTCAAATCTCAACCATTCACAACAAATTTGGTATCAGGAGAAAGCTATGAACCCAGGGAATCAAATGAAGAGGTCGGGAAGGGATGCTACAGGTAGGAAGAGACGGATGAGTGTGGTGTGATGGTGGAAATTGGTGGAGGACAGCAATTATTAGTGGATATGGCCCACTTATCACCCCTGTTTTTCTTTTATTGAACTTCCATGTTGGCCATTGGCTGTACTTAACAGTCCACATGGTGCCTGTAACAACAATTTTTCATTTTATATTTTCTTTCCATTTGTTTTTCCACATTATTGCTGTTCCATGTGTTTAAAAGCCCTGTACACATAGGAATGGTAAAGGGACCTCCCTTTTGACTACAAAGAGACTGTAGTGCTGAGAGATCCAAGTAGAAAAAGAAACCCTAAGCTTGACTCCTTGAGTATTATAAGGAATCCCTGACAATTGTCCAAGACGGACCAGGGGTACGTAATTCTTAAAGAGTTTTTGTGATGTTGCTTTGTTAGCACCCAGACCGAACCTAGGATGAGCTGAGAACATCCTAGACTCCCTCCCACAAATTTGCTTGCATTTAGGGGGTTAGATCTCTAGCCTGCTTGCAGTAGTGGTGGTCCTTACAGGGGGAGGAGTCATTTTATTTGTTCAAGAATGTCCTATTCCCAAATACTATTCCTCCACACCACTCATACACACCCCTCACGCACAAACGACTATTGATTGAGAGTCAGCCAGAAGAAATTTTTTTTTTTTACCGCACAACACTATATACAAGTTCAAGTTTGCAAGACTAGAGAAGATGTCTCACACTGGTGGTGCACCAGCACCCACTCCAATTAACCTAGCTGCAGCCCCCATTGCCCAAGCTGCTATGTCGGCAATTAGCCATATGCCTGGTTCCCATTCCAGGGATGCACCAAGGTATAAGCTCAAGAAGTTCTTATTTGACTTCAAACTTCATGCCAACGCGGTGCACCTCTCAGATGGAGAGAGATGCGAGTATGTAGTATCCTACTGCTCCGAAAAGGAAGCCAAGTTCATCATAACATTGGACAGCTTTGAGAACAGAGATGGAATATGTTGAAAACAGATCTCAAAAATTATTACCCCACTGATCAAGAAGATCATGTGTACCGTACCAAGGACTTGCAGCGCCTCATCGATAAAGACTGCAAAATAAAGCGTTGTGAAGACTTTGACACATACCATCACAAGTTCAGGCTCATAACAAAGTCCCTGGAAGCCAGGCATGCCTTGAACGCAAATGACAAAGATGATTATTTTTATTGTGGTATCAAACCCATGAAGTTTCATGGTAAAGTCAAGTGTGAGCTTAAAGCTCACAACTGTTGGAGGGACCTCACAGTTTCCCCAGACATGACACAAGTAGTTCTGACCATAAAAGAACTATTGAAACATGACCTATACCATGCTGACAAGTCAGACAAGGATTTGGATTCAGACAGCGACAAATCATCTGGAGATTCCTCCGATGACAAAGGGGACTCCGAATAAGATAGCTCCTCAGATGAGTCCTCGGATTCTGAAGAAGACCAACCAGCTCTGCACCATAAAAGTTCTAAGTTGTCTAAGAAAAAGAAATCCCATAAGAAAGCCAAGCGTGGGTCTTCTGAAACCCACGAAGAAGTCAGGGTAGCCATGGCACCCAAGCCTGAACCCAAACAAGAGACCACAGACCATGTTCAGAAAACCAATGTGGATGATTTGGCCAATAGACTTAGCAAACTCAGTATCGACGTTGCTAGATTAATGGAAAAACCCAAGTATGGCCAATATAATACTGGACAGTGCTTCATGTGCCTCTCTGAAGGCCACAGTTTCAAAGGTTTCCCTGAGACCAAAGCATTTGTAGTGGCCTGCATAATCAGATATGATGCTGTAGGAGTGCATAACGGGTGTGCTCAATTTCATGGAACCTTATGCAGCAAATACATCAAAATTGGGCACTCACCCTTGTACATTATTAGGAAAAAGGAATTATAGAGGGGAGTAATGAGAAAGAAGAAAGAGGGTTTTTGTACGAACCGAAAGAGCCTTTTTGCAAAGGAATTGGTTGAGATTTGGTGGAGAAATTCAACCTGAGATGTCCTCATGTGCAAAGTCCATGCACTTGACCACAACCATGGGAACAAGGTCAAAAGTTGATGGAAGAGGAAGATCTTGGGGGTCATTAAATCGAGAAAAATGCCCAAAGACTCAGTGTTAAATTTCACCCTAATCGGTTCAGTGGTTGTGGAGATATTCTGATTATCAAGCATGATGGGAGTCATGGGACAATATGAACTATGCAAATGCTCACATGTGAGCTAGTCTCATTGAAATTCCAGGAGAATACAGGCTAGTTAAATGATACAAATGCTAAAGAAGTCATTGGAGGAGTCTTGGAATTATTTGGCCCAAGTTTCCCTGTGCATGGATAATCAAGATATATATTCCATTTCTGAGGATTCCTGTTCTCAGTCAAATCTCCACCAAATTTCACAAAATCGGTATCGTTAGAAAGCTATGGATGAGGAGAGTCGAATGAAATAAAGGGACGGAGTTTTGACGCAGTGTTTGGAGTGGTATGAGGAAGTTTGTGTTTTTCTTTTCAATTTCTTTCACTGTTTGGAATTTTATGTAGCGATTGAAATGGAATAGATGATTCCCCCCTCTCCTTCCATTTTTGAAGTCTGTGTACTTAGTGTGTTGTGAGTGGCCACTTGACTGGTAAGGGCAACAGATAGGGAAACCCACCATGACAAGAAATTGAAGATTACTTAGTGTTACCTCGAGTTCTCCCTAGTTGATTTCACAGACCTGTCAATCGTCGCACCCCTAGCCCCTACTTTCTTCCCTAATCCTTTGGGGAGTGAGTGAGAGTGCTTTCCTACCATCTTCAGAGTTTTGGTCTCCGCTCCTGCTTGCAACGCCTCCAACAGATTAGTTATGTCTGATGGTAGCCCACTTCCTCGCTCAATGGATGGAAGTCCATTAGTACATTTAATCTGCAAAAGAGCTAATATGTGTAGTGCAGCTGCTCTGGAGTGGATGTGCGATTATGAGCTTGCCAATAGAGAATTTGCTACCCTTGGTGAAGGGGAATTTGAAGTCTACCCAGCATATGCATGCCCAGCAGAGTGTGGTGACAGTGATAAGCCCAAAGCATCCAAGTCCAAGCAGTATGATCAGCCACCTTCACCAATGAGGCATACCATGCCACCAGAGGAGGTGAATACTTGTCAGGTCACAGTCCATGTATGTAGGGGGGTCATGTGACCCAGGGAGGTCACTATCGTCCTACCCACTGTGAATCATACATATTTGATACTCACAGCTGGGTTCTAGGACACCCACCTTACACTCTTTTGAGTACATTTTGTTTGATATCACACTGATCCCTGGCATCGCTAGGAACCACAATTTTATGTGGAAAACAAGTGAGTGTTCATTTTTCATCAAATTCTGCTTGCCAGTCCAGCAAGAAAAAGACCCTTGCAACTAGCAAGGGGACAAAACCCCCAGTCATAAGACTGGGAAACAGGTGAAAGTAATGCCAGCACAACCCCTTATGTGCCAGGCAGAGCTGTCACCTGTAGCAGGAGAACCTCGCTTTCACAAGGGTGTGCAAATTCAGTCATCAGAAGACCCTTGCTTTCACCAGGAGATGACTTCTCCTGCACTCCACCCAACTCAGTTGGGTACAAAGGCTTCGTGTGATGCCTCCCAGTTGTGCAGGGAGCCAAATCCAAGCCAAACTTATGTAGCAAAACCTGCCACATCATCATTTATGCCTTGGCTCCTCCACCCAGGCCTTAGAGCATTACTCCTCCCATTTTATGTGATGGGAAGGCATCAGAAGCAACCGAACGATTGCTGCTGCTTGCACAGGGAGCCGTTTGGAGCTCCAAAAAATGTGGAAAAATCGTCCACATCTTCAGATTCATCTCGCATCACCTGCATGACATCCAGCTTGCAATATTGCAGCAAGCCAGTTCACTCCCAAGTCTATTTGACTGGGAGTTACACAAAACCATCAAACGATCCTTGCATTAACTGCGAGACGTCCAGATTGTAATATAGCAGCAATCTGGTTCACCCCCCAGTCTATGCGACTGGGAGTTGTCATAAACAACCAAGGGACCACTCCTGCTTGTGCAGGGAGCTGTGTGGAAAAATTGTCCACATCTTCAGAATCGTCTCATGTTAGCCACAAGATGTCCAGCTTGCGATATAGCAGCAAGCTGGCTCACTCCCCAGTCTATGTGACTGGTAGTTGTACAAATCAATCAAATGACAACTCCTGCCAGCACAGGGAGCCATTTGTGATCGCAAAAATGTGGAAAAAACTTCCACATTGTCTACATCGTCTCACATTAACTGTGAGACGTCCAGCTCGCAAAATCGCAGCATGCTGGTTCAATCCCCAGTCTATGTGACTGGGAATTGTGCAAAACAATCAAACAACAACTCCTGCTTGCGCAGGGAGCCGTTTTCGATTGCAAAAAATGTGGAAAAAATCTCCACATTGTCGTTACCATCTCGCAGCCATAGTGAGACGTCCAGCTCGCCGCCTAGGCACGAGCCAGTTCAAACCCCCATCTACAAGACTGGGAATCATCCAAAACACTCATGGAATGACCCCCGCTTGTGCAGGGAGCCAGTCCTGAGCAAAAAAAATGTGGAAAAATCTCCACATTGTGGTCATTGTCTCACAACCGCAATGAGACTAGAACTTCATCCAGGAATGAGTGCATCCACTCTAACATGGACAAAGAGTCCATGTCACCCAAATCAACACATAAACCCATGTCAATTTCACCTCTATCCAAGGCACTTTGGGACTTTGTCCAGTTCCCACCTGAATGGAGGGTGGGGAGTACAGAACAGATAACTGCCAGACTAGAAGTCTGGGAATCGATAAGGAAAACCAAGGCACACAGTCAGTGCCTTGGGAACCCCAGATCTGGGGGAAAACCATCGTCGCATGGACTTACATCAGCAAAAAATTGTTATGCTCCTGAGTGCTCTGGAGTATGGGGAGCACTGGGAGAATCAGGAGGAGATTGGCCAGTCCAGAAACAGCTCATTTCCTCCAGAGTTGGTCAGGTACTCCAGGGCACTCCCAGGAGGGCATGGAGCATTGCTTTGTGCACAAACATATCCAGTAAATACAATTTAATGCTTCAAAATGTATAGGGGTGAGAAGCTTCTGGGAGCTCCTGGAGCATTTGAAAATGAAAAGAAAAAAAAAGAGGGAAGACTCCCCATGAGTACCTCCTACCACAAGACTAACACAACAAGACACTACTTAACATTTAGATCAAACACTATACTATACATCAAGGACATTGAGACTCACCAATACACAGTCAAAATTTATGGCCTGATATATGATTAATCTGGCAACTTAATCACTTTCGGACTTGCAGAATATGGAGGAGGGGGAAATGGGGGAGAATGAGGGGGGAAATGAGGGGGGAAATGAGGAGGAGAATGAGGGGGAGAATGAGGGGGGAATATAGAGGGAAATGAGGAAATTTTGAAAAATAGGGACTTCTAAAGAGTTGAAAAAATAATTAGGGAAAAAATCAAAAAATTTTCAGGAACTGTAGTGCCTTTGAATTGCTTTCAGGATATATAATTATTTGCAAAATTGAGGAAGAAATGATGGAGAAAAATGGAAAATACTTTTGGAGACCCAAGAAATAATGAGAACTGAATTGATGGGAAAGTCTGAAAATTGAATAGGAAAGTGAGGGGAAGCCTTGTAGCATTGTTATTTTCTGCTGTTGTGATTTTTCCTGATTCTTCTTGGTCTCATTCCCAACTGCTCCTCAATACTCCTGGAAGCTCCTGAAAGCTCCTGGGAGGGTCCAGGAGCAGCTGGGAGTGAGACCAAGAACAATCAGGAAAAATCACAACAGCAGAAAATAACAATGCTACAAGGCTTCCCCTCACTTTCCTATTCAATTTTCAGACTTTCCCATCAATTCAGTTCTCATTATTTCTTGGGTCTCCAAAAGTATTTTTTTCTCCATCATTTCTTCCTCAATTTCACAAATAATTATATGTCCTGAAAGCACTTTAAAGGCACTATAGTTCCTGAATTTTTTTTGATTTTTTTCCCTAAATTTTTTTTTTCAACGTTTTAGAGACCAAAATTTTCCTCCCACTGCTCCTGGCACATTGCATACTCCTCACCACTCCCAGCCGCTCCTGAACCCCTCCCAGGAGAACACTATTGGCTCCAGGAGTGCCCAATCTGCTGTTTTGTCTCCCACTGTCAGGGCACACCCGCCTGACCCTGCACCGCACCCCACACCGTACTGCCCTACTCCGCTTTTCCCACCATCACCCCCTGTCCCTCCTTCCTCACTTTCCCCTTTTCTCTCTATTTCTATTCTATGGTTGACTTCCCTTTTCTCCATGTACCACTATGTACCTAACCCCACTCCCCTGATCGCTGCATGTGCTGCGCACACTCCTGCCTACTGAGCGGCCACCTCCAGGATCTCCCACGGAGACACCCAGGGAGGTGTGGCTGTGTGCAGAGATGACGTGGCTTCTTCCATGTGACCCTAACCGCATGTATATAATAGCGCCTGGGGTGGGAACAGAAGAAGCAGCCTTCTTGTCATATCTATACAATCCTGACCTCCGCTCCGGGCTCCCGGAACTCCGAACTCCGACTTCCGGAGCCCTACTTCCCTTCTGTCACCTTCTCCTTGCCGACTCCCAAGAGGTTATCCCACCTCCGGCTCAGACACCACCTTCAGTCCGACTCCGGAACATTCCGGGTCCGACCCCAACCTCGACACCTTCCAGATGAGTACACAAAACCTATGCTCCCGACTCCGGACCTCCACTCTGGAATCCTGTTTGCGTCTCTGTCTCTGGAACCTCTGGTCTTAGCTCCGACCTCGGACTTTGACCCCACCTCCGCTTATACCCATTGTATTGGTTAGCTCATTCCATTTAATTATGTTTGCCAATATTCCGGAGTTTAACTTCCGAGTTCGGACTTTCCGGACTTATGTCGGACCTTGCAACTATTGCATTGCTCCATTCAATTCCGCTATTCTCCCTCATTCCTATTTGGGCTGCTGCTTCTTTTCTATTCAGTCAGCTAGCCATTCCCCACTCCCAACCTCCTTCCTTCCTCCTTGGGCCTTGGCCCTTCACTCCTCCTTTGGGAAACACCATTGAGTCAAACCCTTGACCCTCGGTGTTGTTCCTCTTTCCATCTCCCTTTGTCTCCTTTTGTCCTACCCTTGTTCCTTTTGATTCTGGACCCCTCCTTATATACAATGTACCTAGTAACTTGTAACCTCAGTCCGAAATCGACCTGAATCCCCCCAAGACTTTCCCTCTGCTAGATCCGAAATTAGGGACCCCCAGGACAACCAGCAATGGCACAGTGCTCCACCTGAGTCACTGAGGCCGAGTGTCATATCCATACAATCCCGACCTCCGCTCAGGGCTCCCGGAACTCCGAACTCCGACTTCCGGAGCCCTACTTCCCTTCCGTCACCTTCTCCTTGCCGACTCCCAAGAGGTTATCCCACCTCCGGCTCGGACACCACCTTCGGTCCGACTCCGGAACATTCCGGGTCCGACCCCAACCTCGACACCTTCCAGACGAGTACGCAAAACCTATGCTCCTGACTCCGGACCTCCGCTCCGGTATCCCGTTCACGTCTCGTCTCCGGAACCTCCGGTCTTAGCTCCGACCTCGGACTTTGACCCCACCTCCGCTTATACCCATTGTATTGGTTAGCTCATTCCATTTAATTACCTTTGCCAATATTCCGGAGTTTAACCTCCGAGTTCGGACTTTCCGGACTTACTCCGGACCTTGCAACTATTGCATTGTCCATTTCAATTCCGCTATTCTCCCTCATTCCTATTTGGGCTGCTGCTTCCTTTCTATTCAGTCAGCTAGCCATTCCCGACTCCCATCCTCCTTCCTTCCTTCTTGGGTCTTGGCCCTTCATTCCTCCTTTGGGAAACACCATTGAGTCAAACACTTGACCCTCGGTGTTGTTCCTCTTTCCATCTCCCTTTGTCTCCTTTCGTCCTACCCTTGTTCCTTTTGATTCCGGACCCCTCCTTATATACAATGTACCTAGTAACTTGTAACCTCAGTCCAAAATCGACTGGAATTCCCCCCCAAGAGACTTTCCCTCTGCTAGATCCGAAATTAGGGACCCCCAGGACAACCAGCAATGGCACAGTGCTCCCTGAGTCGCTGAGGCCGAGGTCCTTCCATGCTAAGTCTCCGATTCCACTCCGGAGTCGTCCGAATCCGCCGGTTCTAACACTTCTTCTCAACTTCCCACTTCAGCCTAAGTGGTTGGGGACGCTCACCCCGTGATGGGACCGCCGCTATGCATAGCCAACACCTGTCCCATCGAGTCCCTCACACCGGGACCTCGCCACTTTCGGAGCTGTCCCTGACACCCACATGCTCCAGCCACTCCTGATGCTCCGGAGCATAACGGACTTTTGCTGATGTAACATGCACAATATTTCTTATCCTTCTTTGGATATGCAGGAGCAGAGGGGATTCTCCCAGAATATGGTGGAACAGCACCACATCAGGCCACAGGATGACCACCCACACTCAGGGCCAGGATCATTAGGTGGTGGGAGGTGGTTTAGCCAATTACCCTCTGGGAAATCGCCAAGGAGACTCTCCCAGAATTTGGTGGAACAGCACCACATCAGGCCACAGGTGTCAAGGACAGCTCTGAAAGCAGCGAGGTCCCAGTGTGAGGGACTCAATGGGACAGGTGCATAGTGGCAGCCCCATCGCAGGGTGAGCATCCCCG
Organism: Cantharellus anzutake; assembly: GCF_015039405.1. Lineage (NCBI taxonomy): Eukaryota > Fungi > Basidiomycota > Agaricomycetes > Cantharellales > Hydnaceae > Cantharellus > Cantharellus anzutake. The sequence goes on along the minus strand of NW_024067131.1, from coordinate 88,687 downwards.
ACCACTTAGTCTGAAGTGGGAAGTTGGGTTATCATTAAAAGGGGAGAAGCTACAGTACTTACCTGAAGTGGGAAGTTGAGAAGAAGGCTGCTTCTTCTGTTCCCACCCCAGGCACTATTATATACATGCGGTTGGGGTCATGTGGGGGGAGCCACATCATCTCCGCACACAGCTGCACTTCCCTGGGTATCTCCACAGGAGATCCCAGAGGGTGCCGCTCTGTGAGCAGGAATGCACATGGCAGGTGCAGCGATCGGGGGAGCAGGGTTAGGTGTGTAGTGATACATAGAGAAGGGGAAGTTGACTGTGGAACAGAAATATAAAGGAAGAAGAAATGGGAAAAGAAGAAATGGGGAGTGATAGTGGGGGGAGTGGAGTAGGGTGGCATGGCATGGGGTCAGGTGGGGTGTGCCCTGACAACAGGATGACCACCCACATTTAGGGCCAGGTTCATCTGGTGGTGGGAGGTGGTCTTGCCAATTACCCTCTGGGAAGTCACCAAGGGGACCTTCCCAAAATATGGTGGAACGGCACCACATCAGGCCACAAGATAACCACCCAGAATTGGGGCCAGGTTCATCAAGTGGTGGGAGGTGGTCTAGCCAATTACCCTTTGGGAAGTCATCTATTGCCAAAGCAATGCCAACACTGGTTTTTCCTCTGGAAAAACCTCATGGTCTATCCATGAGAGACAGAGATCACACTCTCTGTAACCTACTCTTGGGGGGAAATCCCCGAAAATTTTCAACTTTTTCCCTTTCATCATCTGAAAGGGATACCACTATACCGTCTACTCACTATGGGTTTCCCCATAGTGATCCACCTGTCCAGCCAACAGATAAACCACCCCCAAGGGAGGTTAAATTCATCATCTGACTTCCAGATGATGTGACCTTACCCAATACTGGGTATAACCGCTTCCTAGATTAGGAAGCAGGTGGAGCGATGCCAGGTCTCACAAGGCCAATCGTTCCTCTGGCCATACCCTTATATGGTGTCAGGGCATGGGAAAACGTTACCATGACTCGCTGTTGGCAACCATTAAGGTCCGCTGCTCTGGTGTAACAGCCCGTTAAGGGTGGGGATGACAATCGTGGTGAAACAGGGTTTCGGCTTCAATGACTCGTTCGTGAGCGTTGCGCCTCGTACTTGACATGGCCCCAATATTTCAGGAGGCAGAGGGTGTGACTGAGTCAGACAGAAAGTGCGGGGGGTAACCCTAGTTGATTTTCGAACTAAAGTACGAGGTAGTATACAACCGGTATTTAAGTATAACGGAATGAATAGAATTAAGTTGCCAGATCTCACAGAGATTGCGGGCAGGCTTAAGAAGGAATGAAAACAAACAAAGAGTGTGGGAGAAGGATGGCCATGCATGGCCATCAAGAAAAACAGGCATGATAAGGAATGACTCATAGGCCCGTGACGGGCCATGGAAACAGGTAGCAGTGACAGGGAAGGGTGATGAGCTTGTTCAGGCAGCATCAGGCAGGCAGCGGAGTTGATGGGGTCGAAGCGGAGGAGGGAGAAGGTGTGGGGAGTGATCACCTGACCATGGGAATTGCCAGGTCGTGACATATGGCTAGACCACATTTTTTAAACCTAGACATCTGTCTAGGGGGGAGAACCCTTTACCTGAGGGCAAAGGATTTTTACTCATTATTTTATTTTACCACCTAGACACCAGTCTAGGGGGGAGAACCCTGCAAAATTTGTGGAGGTAACTAACATTCATTTATTCTAGCCTCCATTCTATTATTTAAACTTTCTCAACAATACTGTCATATCCATCCACAGCCATCAACTTCCACTACCTCCGATCTCTCTGGACTACCTCTGCTCCTTCTTCACTAACCTCGGAGCTCCCATATTCCGCAATCACTTCGGTATCCCTTGATGGTCACCACCCCCTCTTTTTAATTTATTATCTACACCTCCCTAAGTACAGAGCCCCGAAGGCTTCCGGACAGTGTCATATCCGTGCATACCCGACCCCGACCCGACTTCCGGACCTCCACCCTCTTCACCTCCGGAGTCATAACCTACCACTGCCTTTCCGATACTCACCTTCGGTCTCGGCAACACACCCCTCCTCTTACCTCTCCGACCCCTTCTCCGTCCGTTCCGATACTCATCTCGGACCGAACATCGCCCTACTCGCCACCCTTCCTACAACTCCGCTCCCCCCTCACCACACCTCCACCCTCCCATCATCCCCTACGCTATCTCCGTCCGTTCCGATATCCACCTTCGGACCTGACTACTCTTCCTTACCTTCCCCTCTCTCATTCCTCCGCCACCCTTCCGCCAAGTTACGACCATCCACCGCTGTTCCGTACTTCACACTCGGACACCGTTCGTACCTTACTCCGAGCCTCCATCATAGTCCATACCTCATACTACGTGAACACCATTGCCAATATTCCTCGGACTTCCAACCCCGCCTCCGTAACCTCCGTAAGCTCCGCAACCCCCGAGCTTCGCGGACCGCCTCCGGCACTCTCGCCGTTTGTAATGTATTTCTCGCAATTCCCCCTCATCCCTATTTGGACTACTGCTTCTTTCTATTCTAGCCAGTTAGTCATCACCCCCACTTCCCCTCATCCTCCTGCCCCTCTGGGCCTCGCCCACTCTACCTCCTTTCGGATGTATCACAGGTCTTGCCCTATGACCTTCGGTACCGCTCCGCTCCCTCTAACCCTTTGTTCCCGTTCGGACGTCTTCGTTCTGATTCGGTCACCCTTTGTTTCTCCTTGTGCTTTTGCCCCTTCCTTATATATCGGCGCTTGTACATACTCGTCTGTTTTCAGTCCGAAATTGACCTGAAATGCCCCCAAGAGACTTCCTGCTCACCTACTGTGAAATTAAGGACCAAATGGACAAACAGCAATGGCACAGCGCTCCGCTTGAGTCGCTGAGGCCAAGGTCTTTCCACGCTGAGTCTCTGATTCCACTCCGGAGTCGTCCGTTTCCGCCCATCTCTAACAATTGGCAGAGCTGGATGGAGCAGAGCTAACGGGGTTAATCATTAGCCGACTGAATATTACTGACAAGTCAGGTCGCGGGGTTAGCGGAAAGGCAGGCGATAACCCAGAAATGGAAAGGAGGGATAAGCCTGAAGGTAGGCTCTGCAGGGCAGGCGATTGTATTGCCCAGCGGAGGCAGGGGTGCGCTAGCGGACGTTGGAGCTGTCCGGAAGTCTTTGGGGCTCCGTACTTAGGGAGGCATAGGTAATAAGTTGAAATGAGGGGGTGGTGACCATCGAGGGGTGCCAAGAGGATTGCGGAATACGGGAGCTCCGAGGTTAGTGAAGGAGGAGCGGAGTTAGACTGGAGGGAACGGAGGGACTGGAAGTCGATGGCCGGGAATGGATATGACACCTGAGAACAGCTGAGGAATTCCGTCAGGCCTACTCCACAGACAAGGAATTTGGGGACATATACCGTGAAACCCTTAATGGTGGTGTAGCAGGGGGTGCCTACCAAGTGTCAGAGGAAGGGTTGCTACTTTGGGACGACCCACAAACCAACTGATGCCTATGTGTCCTGAGAAGTCTGAGGACCACGATCCTCAAGGAAATTCATGACACCCCTCATGAGGCTGCTCACACGGGCATTGAAAGGATGCTCAAGCACCCGAAATCTAAGTGTTATTGGAAGGACCTTGGAAAGGATACTCCACAGTATGTGGGAACTTGCAACATCTGCCAGAAGATCAAGCATGACAGAGGCAGATCGCTGGGTCTGCTGAAGCCCTTGCCTGTCCCTGACTTGCCATACCACACAATAACTTTGGATTTTGTGACAGGATTACCCCCTCCTAAAGGAACCACGCAGCCAGATGCCATCTTGGTAGTGGTAGACAAGTTCACAAGATATGGGCATTTTATCCCATGCTCCTCTACCACAGATGCGATGGGCACTGCAGATTTATTATGGTGCCATGTAATTAAACATGTGGGGTTGCCCACAGTAATAGTCAGCAATCGGGATCCTCATTTTCTCTTGATGTTCTGGTCATCCTTAGTGCATCACTTTGACACTAAGTGTCATATCCCGGAATCCCGACCCCATGCACTCCCACCACACCACACCTTCCTAACAACTTCACCATCCCCTACACCATGCCTCCCCACTCCCCAAGTCACCTTCCCTCCTGACTGTCTCAGCTCTGGTCTGGTTGCGGCACACCAAACCTTGGCCACTCCCATCCCGGAAGCTCGGTCCCAAGTCGGAACATTCAGAGACTCTGGATTTGCTCCGAGACCCTGACGGACCTCCGACATCCCGTGACATACCCTTAAATCATTCCTCCACCCATTTCATTTATTTGAGTCACCCAACATCCTTCGGATACGCAACTCCGCTTTCGGAGTTACCCGCATCCTTCGGTGATCTCACTCATGTCATCACTTATTAGTCACCTTCCATTCTTAGCATGACTATCTTCTTCTTATCATTCAGTTGGCTAACCCCCCTTACTGTCAGGGCCCGGCCTCGGACTCGGAGGCTCCCTGACCTCAACCCCCATCTGGCCTGTCCTCACACTATGTGGGGCATGAGATGTATAGTAAAAGAAAGGGAATATATACACTTGCCTATGTGGGGCATGAGATGAGAAGAAGGGTAAAGGTCTCATCTCCCCGCATGGTTGCTATATAAAGGAATGGGTCACATGCCCACAACTATACAGCTCTTAGAGTTGTGTAGTGTGACCCGGAGGGAACATCCAGGTGGCAGTGCCAAGCGTGGGAACGTTCTGGGCGAGTTGCTCGCCCAGAACTGTGGCTGTGACCTGTGGGAACATTCTGGGCGAGCTGCTCGCTCAGAAAGTTCCCGCGCTATCCCGTGTGCGCATGTACACAACACACAAAGGCAACAACAAGGCAACAGTCAAAGAATAAAAGGGGGTAAAGTAGGTGGGGAGTCCGGGGCACCCTAAGGCAGGGTGCTGAACCCTGACACTTACCCATTTCTCATTCCCATTCATTTTCTGGCCTCTTACTCCGCCCTCCTTGGCCTGACACCTCAGTTCCCCATTAAAGATATCGTTTGGGACCTTTCGGTACCCCTCGGTATCATTCAGCACCTTTCGGTGTTGCCCCATTGTCATTCGGACTTTGACTAAGTCCTCTCCATTCCCCTTTATAAATACCCATAGATTAGAACCTGTAGTTCCTCAGTTCTAATCTCGACTAAAATGCTACCCAAAGTCCCTCTGAGTGAATCCCATTCCCGTTCTACAAGATACCTCAGACATAAGAAATACAAGGACTAACTGAGACGTAACGGAGGCACAGCGCTCCCTCCGAGTCGCTGAGGCCATGTCCTTCTTAGAGCCTCTTGTACCATCCAGCAGAACCGGGCTTCCTGGAGAAGCTTCGGTCCACTACCGGAGCTCTCGGATCCCCCTCTAGTTGAGCCCTGCCTGCATTTGGACTCACGCATTTACCCCTACGATCCGGGTTTTTGACACTAAGCTGGCGATGTCTTCAGCTGCACACCTGCAAACGAATGGACAGACAGAGATAATGAACCAGCAATTGGAAGTCATGTTACGAGCTTATGTCAATAAGGACAGGGATGACTGGCATGAATTATTGGATGTTCTGATGTTAGCATACAATAATAGTCCTCACACTACTACAGGAGAAGCTCCTGCTACACTATTGATGGGTTTCTGACCCTGTCTGCCCAGCTCATTCCTAATTCCCAAGGAGTCCCTCAACATCAAAGCGGAGGAAAGAGTGGACATGTTGAATGTACGCAGAAGATGGGCACGAGAAGTGATCCATCTGGCACAGCTGTGTCAAGTCAGAGCACACAATGCCAAGCACAGGTGTCAGGGCGTGGGAAAACGTTACCATGACTCGCCGTTAAGGTCCGCTGCTTCGGCATAACAGCCCATCAAGGGCAGGGATGACAATCGCGGCGGAAAGGGGTTTCGGCTTCAACGACTCGTTCGTGAGCGTTGCGCCTTGTACTTGACGCGGCCCCGATATTTCAGGAGGCAGGAGGTGCGACTGGGTCAGACAGAGAGTGCAGGGGGTAACCCTAGTTGATTTTTGAACTAAAGTACGAGGTAGCGTACAACCGGTATTTAAGTATAACGGAATGAATAGAAATAAGTTGCCAGATCTCACGGAGATTGCGGGCGGGGTTAAGAAGGAACGAAAACAAACAAAGAGTGTGGGAGAAGGACAGCCATGCATGGCCATCAAGATAAACAAGCATGATAAGGAAAGACTCGTAGGCCCATGACGGGCCATGGAAACAGGTAGTGGTGACAGGAAAGGGTGACGGGCTTGTTCAGGCAGTGTCGGGCAGGCAGCGGAGTTGACGGGGGAGGGAGAAGGTGTGGGGAGTGATCACCTGACCGTGGGAATTGCCGGGTCGTGACAACAGGAGCGTAATGTATGAAGTGGGAGACTTAGTACTGATCGATCCTCATAAACTCAACCTCCTGGAAGTAAAGGGCACAGGGAGGAAGCTAATGCAGAGATGCATTGGACCATTCGAGGTGACAGAGGTGATAAACGAGAAGGCCTACCAATTAAAACTTCCCAACTCCTACCCTATGCATAATGTGGTGAATGTAGCACACCTAAGGCCTTATTGTTCACCCAGTGACATCTCAAGACTGTTACTGTCCAACCCCAGGGACGATATAAAAGCCTCGGAAGAGTTTGAGGTAGAAGAGGTGGTGGGGCACAGGAAGCGGAAAGGGAAACTCCTGTACAGGGTGAGGTGGAAAGGATATGGGGCACAAGAAGATACCTGGGCAACCGAAAGAGACCTCTGAAATGCCCCCGAGATCCTTGGAAGGTATAGATCGAAAGCGGGCCTGAGCAGATGCAAATAAGCACCCACTTCCCGATCGGGTACTCACACGAAGTCGATTAGCAACACGTGATCAGGGTACACTTCAATCATCTTCTATCTCCATCGTTTTCTTCTCATGATCCCACCAACGAATCTAACTGACAATGTCTCTTGGACTGGCAAGTATGAGCTGCAGGCCCACCCCACATAACTCCACTGTGATCACGGACAAACACAGACAGGACTGCCCAGGTCTCGAGGCAGCTGAAGTATCGTCTGCACCCTTCAAGAGAGCCCCATCTGACCCCATGTGGTTAAACGGGCAGCTGGGACCTCTCGACCCAACCTTCTCACACGTTGCCTTGCACCACATAAGACCTGGTGTTCAATCTCTGGATCAATTATGGCTCTTGCTACCTGAAATCACCACCTCAATGAGGCCGAAGTGCTGAGAGAAAACGGGAACCAGAACGTTCCACCTCAATCTCTGACCCCATTGGTGGAATGTTGGGAGTCTTCAAAGGCCGCCACACTTAAGGCTGAGGCCCTCACGAAATTGCGATTGCCTAACGAATTGAGGGAAGTAATATACAAAGTTGAGTCCAAGTCAGGCAGCAAGCATGAGTTAGACAGTCGCATCTTTGCTTTCCAGTTTGTTCCCTGGCAACATCCCTTCACCATAATATCTTGATATATCTACATACTCCAGATCATTTCCCTCCTTGCAGCCTTCATCAATTACACCCGGATCCACAAACACCTGATGGAAGGAGAAGTCCAAGAGGGACATGAGATACACTGGCTGGAACCCCCGAAAGGAATTTTCCTCGAAGAAAGTGTTGGAAAACAGCGCGCTAGCGCGGCCGTGCGAGTTTTCGTACAGCCACATTCCCACGGCCGAGCGAGGAACTCGCCCGGCCAGCCACATCTATTTATTCATTCTTTTGTATTCATTTCGGACTATCCCGCTCCTAAACTACATGGGAATTACCGCTCATTGAATAACTTTTTCCCTCAGTTCTCTTTCGCATTACTTGCTTGAGACTGAGGTTAGTAACATCATTCCTTCATTTCAATCTACACTTATATACTGTATATTACCTCTAGTTGCCCGCTTTGCTAGGTAATATATTCTTAGTTCTCTTTCGCATTACTTGCTTGAGACTGAGTTGCCCGCTTTGCTAGCAATCTCATATTACTTTAGAAAGTTCAACTGATGATCGATCAATGGCAAGTTCACCCGAGTTCGCTGTATACCTAGCTTGTCAGCTGCCATGTTGCATAATCAAGAATGGATTGTTCAAAGAACTGGACCTGAGTGAACATGTCAAGGCTGCTTGTAGTTATCGACTCCCGTTGGCTCAAGGGACTGAAGTTCCCTGGTTCCTCGACTGGCCCAGATGGGAAGACGTGCCCAGACCATTGCCTGGTGCTGAAGACAGGGAGGCCTATGAATTCCGTCTCATGTGGCCTGGCCCTCCCCCATCCAACAAGGACCCATCCACCCTCAAGTTGGTGGAGAGACGTCGTCTAAGCCAGACATTCTACTACCTGGATACTGGACACTTCATGACTTGCGCCAAAGCTCAAGAGGTGGTCATGGATGATGCTGAACATCAACTGGCACAGCCAGACTCACCAACTCCATCTCCCAACTGGCCAGGCGCAGGCAGTTTGGTCTTCCTACCTCCTCTGAATGTGGTGGTGCCGCAGCCAAACGTTCATCCTACCAACACCCCATCCACCCTTTCCACTGACAACTCTTCCACCTCATCCTCTCCCTCAGGTCTGTCGAACCAAAATCGCTGGAGGAAATTGCCTCCAGAAGAGAGAAGGTCCCATCTGTATCCTGGCCAAAGAGAGGGATCAGTCTCAGGTCATTTGGGACAGGCTCGTTGGCAAATGGGGAGCGAAACCCATTGAACTTGGATGGACTCATATTGCCCTGAACCTAGTCGATCCGACTACAACAGGGATGTGGATAGGAGGTGGTCTTCTTGACTGACGTCTCAGGATTTGATTGCTCAAAGGGACAGTTGCCCTAACCCAAGAGACTCGAATCTCAATTCTTCCCCATCTAGTCTGGTACCGTATGGCACTGGAAGGCCACAGTCTATTCTGCGGATGCCAACTTTTGCGATGCTGGTCAATCCTACGTGGGTGGTGGATAGCAACACCAACACCACCATGCCCGTGTTTGTCATCAACCTGGCAGCTCCTCCAATGACTGTTCATCCCCATCCTTCTATGAGCCAGCCCTACCCTCTGCCCGTACAGTACCTGGGACCGGATCCACATCCATCCTCCTCTGGTGGAGCTCAGTATGACTCCCTCCCTCTGGATTCCTATCGCAAGCGTTTGAGAAGCTGGTCACCCTGGAGAGACAACCTGCAGAGATACGCCCCTCAGGGACCATGTCATGGTCGGTAGGAGACTGGGGGGCGATGTTACGGATACAGAGTCCCCAACGACCATATCCATGGCATAGTCAAAAGACTTCCCCTCTCCATCGCTCCCCCTCTCTCTCTCTTTTGCCCTCTATCCCAATACCTTACCCTCCTTACTTGTTTCTCCCCCTCATGCAAAGCTTTCCCCATTGGGGTTTTGGTGCTGGCCGAGGTTGTTTGTGTTTCACAGGATTTCCTGTGACCTTTCCATTTGTAGATAGTCATGCATCTTGTACGGAAACCGCTGAAGGCAGTTCCCACTAACTACAACGACTCTCTGCAACTGTCCTGTGCACCGTTGTAGGTGGGATGATCGCCCACACACAGAGCCAGCTTGGATATCCATTTTCACCATTCAAAAATCATCTTGATTCGTTCCATAAATCGATACAAACTTGGTACCTAAAAATACTCCTAATTCCTACGAATCCGTCGATGTCAAGATCGTCCCAATCGGTGGAGATTTGGTGGAGTTAAGTGTTGGGGAGGTTAGCCACAGCGCAGGTCATGGGATCTGGTCATGTGCAGGTGTGGGAAGTTCAATTTAGGCAAGCAGGAAGTCAGAAAAGCATGCTTCACACATTCCCAAGGCATCAAATAAATTGGGAAAAATGTTCTTTAGCCGCGCAAAGGTTATTCCCAGCCACATTTCCAGTTTTGGGTACTAATTTTGTGAAATCATTGATAAATTCCCGATTTTCCTCATATTTTCACATTTTTACCATCATTTTGATATATTGGATGATATTCTTTTATTCTTCTGATGTCCTTTTCAAATATTTCGCTTACGATGGGGTCCAGGAGCCATATGGCACCAATATTTCCCATCAATCATTTCTAAAAAATGTTTATTCTTTATAATCCTGTACATACCAGGATTGAAAAATCAAGTTCTCCCCTCCCTAATTTTCTCTAAGGTGCTAGGACGCATCAGAGTTAGTGTGAGTGTGTTAGGAATTCCTACAGTAGGAGTAAGGGCAGTTGTCTAGCCCACAAAGAGTGGGTAGTGGATACTGAGCCCGGACCTTGCGGAATTTCCGGAGAATTTCCAGGAGTTTTAGGATCGAGGCCAGTGGAGAAAGGAGTTCTTGTGGAGAGTTTCCCCCATGAGCTTGGTTGGCGCTGAGAGCCGCTAGCTCTCTTGCACTGTCCCTTGTAACAACCCCCTCTTGTGACTCAACTGAATCTGTGTGACTGTACAACTCTCAACATGTCCTATAAGTCTGGTTATATCAAGTCCTCTGGCAGTCCTCGCCATGAGAACTCAAAGTCGCGAGTCAAAGACTCTTGACTTGTATATCACCCTATGGAACCTGTATCCTACAGGACTTCATCACCCAGCTCTCCCCCCAGTGCCCAACGGACAATGTCATACATCAGCAAAAGGTCCTCAGGGTTTCACTTCAAATGGTTTGAAAACAATTGAGTTCACTTCTGAACTGAATTGAAATGTGACACCTTTACTAAAATGCTTTGGGAAATTGGTCAATTCAGCCAGTTTCATTGTATTAGAAGCAACAGGATCATCAGAAGTGTCCAAAGTTGACTGCGACAATTTCCTGATGTACCATGATCTTAGAGATCATGAATACTCTGAGGTCCACCTTCCCATGATGCCAGTATGCTCACTATGCAAGTGCCAAGTAGCTACCCATCCATTGTCTGTTCCCTCCCTTGTCAGTCATCATATTCCCTCACCAACAGTATGTTCCCTTTGGGAACACCAAGTCACCGAAGGCCCCACTAGTCGTACCTCATTGTACACTCATGATATCAACCCACTACCAGTACGTTCGCACTGTGAACACCAAGTAACCGATGGCAACAATACAAAATCTTCACCTGTACGACTGAGGCAGCGTGATTTGACCTGTTCAGGCTAAGTTGCATGATAAAACATGAGAAAACCGTGACCGGTGAGGGAAGGCATGTGAATGCCAAAGCAGTTGTGACTGGGCACAGCCAGGTTTCCCAGCCAGTGGCAAACAGGGGTGGAAACCTGAGGTCAGCTGGACCCCTATGAGGCGTGGAGCTGTATCCCCTCCTGCTAACCTGTGATTAGTCTCGTGAAATTACCTTGCTTGCAAGGTCACTTTCTGGGCCACAATTCATGGGAATCTTCACTTTCCCACCCCACTGATCTCTTGTCCCATTGGCTACTACAAATCCTGACTCACGATCTCTTCACATGCTTTTCCATGTCCCATTCATTTCGTGAATTTATTTGTTTATTTGTTTATTCATCACAAGGCCGTGATTATGTGGTTTCGATCCATTGTGTCCACTCTGCCACTCTGCCACCCTGCCATCTGAGTCCTCTCCCATCTGATGCACATCTCCTTCCCCAATCTTTCATCTTCTACCTCCAAGATTGGACTTGCTGGTTGTCTGAAGAGCCTCTCATTGAATGCTTGCAAAAGTAGGATTGTGTCACAGCCAGAGCTTCACAATAATGCCACATAAGTGTTGAATGGTGTCAGCCCTCCTGTTGGTGGAGGTGCAAGATTGATGATGACATGCTGGATTGTTTGGCCTTGAGATAGTCTGTGAAACCATATGCCCCTGTCAGTGCTTCACTGTCTTTGATTTCCCATCAACAACATCCACCCAATCTCTGGCCACTTCTTCCTTATCAACTCTTTTTGGAGTGTCTGAATCCTTAATGTACCTGTTGTCAGTCCCCCTGCCTTCTGTCTACACCACTACAACAACTGTTGCCATTGACTCGTCTACCATTATCTCAGTCATCACAACATCATCAACTCCTCCTGCATTGACAATATTCAGTGACTCTTCAGGCTTCAAAACTCGCAGGGATTCTGAAGGCTTAATCGGTGGCATGATTGGTGGCGTCCTGGCTAGCACACAAGCAAGTAATTGCTCCAGCTTGACTCAAGAGACATTATTTTCAGGTGCTCGTTCATTTGTGTCCAACATAGTCTTGATGATCTCTCCCTGTGGGTCAAGGGCTGAGGAAAGGATGGGTTGCCCTCTGAGCACCCGTTTCCTGGGCCTTCTTTCTCACCCACTAAATGTCAACATCATCAACATTAGGTTTTCAACTGTTGTGTGATACACTCTTATGTAAAAATTTCTCTCCGCATTGCACTGCCTGCCAAAATGACAACGTTATTGTGCACGTCTCTTCCCTGCAATTTGAATACTTGTTATTCTGCCATGGGTTCAAATTCCCACAAGCAAGGTCGTGGCTGCATAAGTGGCCCTTCTAGTGAAGACATTAATTGTTGTTTAATGTCCCATTTCATGAGACTAATCATGGGACAGTGCTTACCACAGCCACACAGTGATCGCTCCCCTGCCTGCTGTCAGGGGACGACTCCTGGGTCCCCATGACCCTCCCCTATGGTCCACAGCCTACTGGTGTAACCAGCCCTATCCAGGGCACAACCTACTGTGGGTAAGAAGATGAGAAGGAAGCTAACTTCTCATCTTCACACAGTGGCCACCATATCAGGAAAACTTCCAGGGATACCCGGAAGTCACATGAAGGGGTAGGAACCAGGCCGGAGCATGTGGGAAGCACGGCAGGTGGAAGCGGGTCCGGACACGGGTCCGGGTCCGGGCTAGTCAGGGTGTGTGCCCTGACACCTGCCCATTGCTATCTCACCCGCCCTACCGCCCACACCTTGCTCGTGCCCATGTCTTAACAATCTCACTATGGCACCATCAGCTCAATGCTGCTTTGTGTCAGGGCATGCCCGCCTGACCCGGCCCCACCTAACCCGGTGCCCCACCATCCACTCCTCCCAACCTCCCCCCTCTTCCCCTTTTCTCCCTTCCCTTTCTTCTTCTCCTTCTTTTCTATTCTCTCTCCTCTTTATTCCTTTCTTATCACACGGACGACTTCCTTTGTATCAATGTACCATTGACCCGGCTGCAGTGTAACGCGCCCGAACCCGGACACACCGGATGACCCCCCGCACACCGGACGCTCCTAGGACCTCTTACGGAGGTACCCGGACAGAGGTGGCTGTGTGCTCGGATGACGTGGCGCTTCCCATGTGGCCTTCAACCACATGTATATAAACACAGCCTAAGTGGGAACTGAGAAGCAACCTTCTTCTCACATTTCCCACTTTAGTCTTAGTGGCCAGGGACCCTTGTCTGCTTCGGGCCCGTTGCTACATGCACCTGCATCATACCTACCAGACCCTCAGCCTCGGGCGATACACCCGAGCGCTCTCAACCCCGGGTCGGTCCCTGACACTTTGCCCAGGTCTTGCCCATCTCACGATGACACCATCACCGTGGACCTACAGCTCCCTTGGTTCCAGACTGTATGCTGAACATTCCAGCATGGATGCACAGAATGGAACAATCTCAGCTGTGGTATGGTCTGAAACCTAATATGCCAACAGGAACATCTGTGCACTTATAAAGGGTCTCTGACCCATGCCTCCTGTTCCCCAGCCATTGCCAGCCCATTCTTCCTCAGTGAGTAAGAACGCTTCAATTCAGCCTGGGTCTGAAATTGCTGCCATCACCTGACAAACTCTCTTGCCCACTCCCAGTATCTGGAGCCTTATTTACAGCCTTTTACATGCTATTGTTCTATCGAAGATCTTGTGATCATACTATGTCCCAAAATGCCGACACCCAAGCCTCAGCTACACAGAGCATGCAAACCCTGAATGTGCAAGATCCCTCTCCCATTGTCGAAGACCCGGTCCTCGCAGCACTGGAGCAAGCCATCAGGTTTGATGATGACTCACCCCTCCTTCGAGATCTTGACGAGCTCGTTGCTGCATTCGGCTGTCAATCAATCAATCTCAGGGATGCCTGCCAACAACTCATCCTCCTTCTTGACAAGGCCCTTTCACTCAGCAGTGAAGAATGTACCAAAGCGTTTAAACGCTACACTGCACGCTTTGAACAATCAATTTGATCCAGAGGAGATGCCATCGCCCGAGGGGAACAAGGAGGTGATGTCTCCAACCACAACCAGCTTGATCCCCCCAATCAAACCAGTCAGAGACCCAACTGAAACAGAGTTGGCCCCCCCTCGATGCTCACCCACCAACGTTGAGCGGACGATGATAATGACAAGTTGCGAGGCACTGCCAAACAACTTCAAGAGGTTGAAGAAGATCATGACCCACAATATGGCAGTGCTCCCTGGGATGCTGATGCCCAACTCACTACAGCAGAAAGAACCCAATGCCCCCAAAACGTATACAACCTCGATGCCAAGGCTGCGGTATGGAGCCTCCTTGCCCAAGGACACCCACCACCTTTCCCCTGCAGCTTATGGCATGATCTCCTCTGCAATCGACACATTGACCTTGCTAGCATTGTCGAAGATCACAACGCTGACGTGCCACAATACACCGAAGCTATTGATCTCAGCAGTGGCACCGAGCTCATGTTTAATAAGATCAATGCCAAGGGGAAAGCTAAGGTTTGGATGCATGGCGAGTGGATATTGGGCTACAAGAAATATAAGTGTGTGGTTCTCTGGGCCTACCCACACCGATGCCATGAATTCAATATCTACTACAAACACATGCTCAACAAATTCTCCATCTGCATCAACCACGTCACCATCATTGCATACGATTCAGCAGTCAGGAAGTTTGTCCAAGAACGCAATCACCTGTCCTTATCCGATGTCCACCTCTTCAGCAACATCGCCTTTGAACACCTCAATGCAAGTGGTTCTGCTTGAGGACCTCCCAACGGATTTGCTGACAGAGGAAAAAATAGCAATAAACAGGCTAAGAGGATGGGAGGGTCAACACTGATCTGTGGGCAATACAACACAAAGGGAGGATGCACTTTCGCCCCATGCAAATTCAGACACTGCTGCCATAACTGTGGAGGAAACCATCTGTGACACCAGTGCACCACAGAATCAGTGGAAAAGGCCAGCTCTTGACAACCCACTATCTAACTGTGAACGATATGGTAAACGACCATGGTACATGCATTTCCTCTTTGCCCAGAGTGACTGTGGATGGACTCCTTCAGCAACGTACACCGAGAGCTCCCCAGCGATTCTCCATACCATCAAGTGAGTACAGATACAAAGAGATCTCAGATACTATCGCCAACTACCCTCACCTCTTCAGGGTGGTCACCCTGATTAACATAGACCAATTTGAGATACTGCTCAAGGACCATCCAAACCGTGAGCTTGTTAATTCAATGTGCCATGGCCTTTGACACAGTTTCTGGCCCTTTGCTGATACCGAGGATCCAAAGTTACACCCTTCAGGTGTGGTATCGCGGCATTCTGGACTTCCTGATCTGGATGATGAATCCATTGCTTTCTTATGTCAGCAACAAGATGCTGAGTTGGCATTAGGTTGTTACTCAGAGTCGTTTGGCCCTGCATTGCTGCTGGGCATGACTGCTCAGCCGGTATTCACAGTTCCAAAGAAGGGCTCCTCGAAACTATGGCTAGTGAATGATCACAGTGCTGGAGAGAAGTCGCTCAACTTGCTCATCCCTGTGGAAGGTGGTTTTGTAGTGTTGGATAACCTTAGTGACCTTGCAACCAACATCCAAGTGTGTATGGCCACTAATGGGGGTAAGCGGCCTGCTCTGGTGTGGAAGTCCGATGCCTCACAAGCTTACCAGTGCCTGCCAATGCACCCTCGTTGGCAAGTTCGCCAAGCAACTCTGATCGATGGCCAATACCACGTTGACAGATGCACTGTTTTGGGAATCAGGTATCTGGCCGACTATGGTGTCTTTTCTTTGGGTTGGTGTGTTGGATTGGTATACATGTGAAAGGTATCCAGGATCTGTTGCATTATGTTGATGATGCATTTTGCGCTAGTTTCACGCCAACACTCACGTATTACAAGCCCAAGCCCTATGCCCGTGCAATCCCTGCTTCACAAGCACAATTCCTCCTCCTTCTTGATTCAATCGGTGTCCCACACAAAGATGCCAAGCAGCAACATGGCAAAGTTCTAGAAATCATCGGTTTTGAGGTTGATCTGCCAGCCATGACTATTCAGATCCCAATCGAGTCTAAGAAGAAACTTGTAGCTGCAATCCGAGATTTTCTCGAAAATACCCCATTGCCGCATCAACAACCCCTCCGATCTTGGCTCCGCATTTTGGGCTACACCAATTGGGCTTTGAACATCTTCCCCCTGCTCAAGCCTGCCCTCAACTCATCCTATGATAAAGATGCTGGGAGGAAGTTCATGAACGCCCAAATATACATCAATAAATGGACCAAGGATGTTATGGGGATGGGGAAAATTCCCCATTCCTCGATCCGTTCTTATAGTGGGAAGACGAAGGTCATGTCTAGTCTGTACCATAATGGGATAAGTAATCAATGAGTGGTCCCAGTCTTGTCTGGGAGGGGACGATCGAATTCCCATCGATCGCGATTGGTGATGTAGTGAGCTATTAAGGGATTGATGGTAGGTAGTTGGAGATATCAGGATGGATGGGTCAGCCACGGGTACTTGGCGCTCCTCAATGGGCCAATAGCAGCCCGCATCAGCGACCTTCGGTGCCGACTCCGGATCAGTGTCTAACACGAACTCAGCCAGGGGCAATAACTCAGCTCAATTGTCCTGCTGGTAGTTGCAATACACCCGAAGATACTGTTCTAACGTCTGGTTCATCCGCTCAGTCTGACCATCCCCTTCTGGGTGATAACCTGAAGTAAAGTGAAGGTGGATGTCAAGAGCCTTACCTAGAGAGCGGAAGAAATGGGATACAAACTCGGATCCTTGATCCGAAGTGATGTGAGAAGGTACACTGTGTTTCAAGAATACATGGAGGAGGAACAGCTTGGTGAGGCCGGGCGCATCAATGGTATTGTGTGTAGGAATAAAGACACATTGCTTAGAAAGATGGTCAACGACTACCAGGATGGCTGTGAAGCCAGAGGACGGAGGAAGCTGTTCAATGAAGTCCATGGATATCGAGTTCCACAGGCGACCGGGGACAGGGAGTTGTTTTAGCAAGCTATAGGGCTTGTGACGAGGGACCTTGGCATGGGCGCAGGCAGTACAGGACGAAACATAGTCCTTGACAAATGAACGGATACCTGGCCAAGTATACTCTTGACGGACCAGATCCAATGTGCAGTTCTGACCAAAGTGTCCAGAGAGTGGATGGTCATGCTTGTATCTCAAGATCCTGAGACAAAGATCGTTTGTGTCCAGTATGTAGATATGCTTATTGAGCTTTAACAGGCCATCTGCGTCTAGGGACCAACGAGAGTCTGCAGGGATAGGACCAGAGAGATGTTCAGCAACAGAGGAGTCAGATGGCAGGGTGGTAAGGATGTCCTTGTGGATAGCTTCGATGTCAACCATAGGGCTGGCCCGGAGGACTGGAGTGGCTAGACAGGTGGCTCGTAGGGGGGCCGAGAGCTGTTCTGTGGTAAAGACAGGGCGAAAATTCTGCAGATTGACATGGGCGTAGTCCCTATCCCCTTCTTTGGGGTAGACGTCCCAGCGTCTAGTCAACGCATCAGGTTTTGCACCAAGTCTTCCTGGATGGAAACGGACAACCATGTTAAACTGTGAGAGAAACTCTGACCAGCGCGCTTGCCTGCAGGTCAAGAGTTTGGTAGTGGTGAAATATTCCAAGTTCTTATGGTCCGTGACAACGTCAATTGGAGTGCCAGAGCCTTCAAGATAGTGTCTCCAAGAGTGGAAAGCTTCAAAGATAGCCAGGAGCTCCTTATCATGGGTATCGTAGTTGAGTTTGGGTGCTGTAACGGGTCAATCACCTTGACTCGAGACAGAGAAGAGGGGGAGGGTGGTAGTGTGTGCGGGTGTGGTTCGTTGGGCCGGGTTTTGGTCTGTGGGTGCTACTGAGTCTGCAAAAACCTCAAACAAACACTCACCTACGTCTCTCTTGGACATCAAGGCTGAGTAGTATGATGAGAGGGGTCTTAGACGTGAGCAACTAGCTCAGAGGGGGCGTTAGGGTCGTGGATGGCATCTTTGCCACTTGGATGTAACTTCTGCTTGTCCCTTCACGGGTCTATTCAGTACTAACTTGTTATGTACAAGCTGTTATCTAGTTTATATATGTTTAAAATGGAATGAATGGCATGAGGGAATGTAAACGGGCCGTTAGGCAACCGTAAATGATGAATATCCAATTGGGAACAAAGAAACAATAAAAGAAATATGAATGAATGGGGAAAATGTGACAACGGGTCCGAAATGGGAATTGACTCCGCAACAGTTTGCCACAGCGCCCGCCTATCCTCCCGCCAGCAACCTCCTCACCTCCAGCTTTCCAACGAGCCCCTATTCGTCTCATTTGGTGCAGTACTTCTTGAGATGTGGCCATTGACAGGTGCTGTCAAGACCACATGAGAGTATACTCCGTGCTGAACCATCCGGGCATGGGATTGCCATTCTGGGAAATGCTCCGGGGGTGAAGAAGGGTGGTAGAGCATCACCATCAGGTGGAAAAACGGCTGGGTTGTGAGTGTGGGTATGGAGGTCTGGAGAGGGGGTGAAATTGGCGGCATGGTTGGGCGTGGGAATTTTGCTTGGGGTTGTCGGGAATGATGGGGAAAATATGGAAAAATATGGAGTGAGTGTATGGAGTGTTGGATAGTGATCGAATGAGTATCAGGAGCGTCAGCAGATATGTACTGCATGTTGGTGACCAAATTCCGCAGAATCTGACTTTTTGCAGTACACGGAGTTGTCCCCACAACAGTGCTGTCAGTGTTCTCGATTGAAAAGCAACCGGGTGAATCTCATCATCCTCACAACGGATGGAGAGAATACCTGAGATTGCATAGTCAGATGCGTCAGTTTCAACTATTAGCAGATGATTGGGTACCCAGTGAGTAAGGATGGGGGCAGATGTGAAAGCTTCTTTGAGGCAAAGGAAGGCGGAATGACACTCATCAGAGAAAGACCAAGCCACATTTTTATGGGTGAGTCTGGTCAGCGGGAGAATTATACTGGAATAATCATGGATGAAACGGCGATAGAAGTTTGCAAATCCCAAAAAGGACTGGATGTCCTTGACCTTACAGGGCTTAGGCCAATCCTGAATGGATTGAATCTTTTCGGGTGACATGGACAAACCAGTCGGCAAAAGGATATAGCCCAAATACTCCATAGTGTCAGTTGAGAATTCACACTTCTGCGGATTGGCAAATAACCCATGCTTGCATAGCCTACTCAGGACCTCCCGGATGTGATCCTCATGCTGAGTCTCATCTTCCGAATAAACCAGGATATTGTCCAAGTAGACTACCATGCGAGTGTCGAGCAGATCAGCAAAGATGGTATTGACGAAGCACTGGAAGGCTGTGGGTGCATTGGTCAGACCGAATGGCATGATGAGCCACTCGTAGGATCCATAGCATGTGCAGAATGTTACAAAAATGGGGCCGGAGGCACCCATTTTCGTCCGTTCTGGCACAGGAATAGGGAAGGGGGTTGGACATAGGGGTTTACAGGTGGTTTCACAGATGGTTTAACATGTTGTTGAACAGGTAGTGTGGCAGCGGGTTTTTGTTGATTAATGATTCAATAAACTCTAATTATTTACATATCATGTGATTTGGGTGTGTGCAGGGCCCATAAGAGTCTAAATTGGGAAATTTCCCATTTCCATAACACAGAATGAAGTCTTCCACTCATCGCCCACTGCTATCCACACCAAATGGTACACATGGTGGAGGTCGAGCTTGGTGTAGATCTTCACACAGCTAGGAACGTCTAGGAGATCAGAGATACGCGGCAGTGGATACCTATCTTTCTTTGTGATCTTGTTGAGGCCCCTGAAGTCCACACAAAGATGCAGATAACCGTCTTTCTTGCAGATGAAGAGCACTGGTGCAGTGTGGGTTGAAGATGAAGGATGGATGAAACCAGATGCCAAGTGCTCATCAAGGAATGTATGGAGAGCCTCAAGCTCAGACTGGGACAGGGAATACAGGGTGCCAAGGGGAGGATGGGAGTGTTACAAAAATGGGGCCGGAAGCGCCCATTTTCGTCCGTTCTGGCACAGGAATAGGGAAGGGGGTTGGACATAAGGGTTTACAGGTTGTTTCACAGATGGTTTAACATGTTGTTGAACAGGTAATGTGGCAGCGGGTTTTTGTTGATTATTGATTGGTTCAACTCAATTACTATACAAATCATGTGACACAGAACCCATAAGAGTCTAAAATGGGAAATTCCCATTTCCATAACAGGGAGCCTTCCTCCAACTCGATCTTCAGGTCATATTCATGGTGCACGTGAGAGTATTGGCTTTACTCTTACTGAAAACATCCGCAAACTCAAGGTCGACAGGATCAGATGGAATAGAAGTCGAGCGCAACTCTGCTATAGTGGACAGATTTTCCAGGCAGAAAGTGATGGACCCATCGAGTTGGGTGGTCTGGGCAAACACAGCCAGACTGACGATCTTGATGGTGATTGCCTGATGGATGGATGCACACTGTGGGTCGGAGGTCGGATTCTCTTGCGTTGGGACTGGGTCCACAACTATGGGAGGAGAGCTCAGGGTGGTTGGAGTGGGTTGCTCAGATGTCCGGAAAGTTATACTGCTCGAGACCCAGTCAATCAACGGATTGTGTCGGGTGAGCCAGTCATGTCCTAGGACGATAGTGCAAGAGCCATCCAACGATGTGACATAGCATGTCATCGGAGTAACCTCACCAGTGGCAAATCAGATGGGCAGATTGATGGCTTGTGTTAGAACGGGCAGATACAGACGACTCCGGAGTGGAATCGGAGACTTAGTGTGGAGGGACCTTGGCCTCAGCGACTCAAGTGGAGCGCTGTGCCATTGCTGTTTGTCCATTTGGTCCTTAATTTCACAGTAGGTGAGCAGGAAGTCTCTAGGGGGCATTTCAGGTCGATTTTGGACTGAGCCCAAAACAAGTATGTACAAGCACCGATATATATAATGGAGGGGGCAAAAGCACAAGGAGACAAAGGGGATCCAAATCGGAACAAAGACGTCCGAATGGGAACAAAGGGTAGACAGAAGCGGAGCGGTACCGAAGGTCATAAGGCAGGACCTGTGATACGTCCGAAAGGAGGTAGGGAGGGCAAGGCCCAGAGGGGCAGGAGGATGAGGAGAAGTGGGGATGATGACTAACTGGCTAGAATGGGAAGAAGCAGCAGTCCAAATAGGGATGAGGGGAAAACGCGAAAGATACGTTACAAGCGGCGAAAGTGCCGAAGGCGATCTGCCAAGCTCGGAGGTTGCAGAGCTTACGGAGGTTACAGAGGCGGGGTTGAAAGTCCAAGGAATATTGGCAATGGTGTTTATGTAGTATGAGGTCACCAATGCAATGGACTAAGTCCGAGGTGGAGTCAAAGTCCGAGGTAGGGACTATGATGGAGGCTCAGAGCAAAGGTATGAGCGGTGCCTGAGTACGAAGTATGGGACAGCAGTGGAAGGTCGTAACTTGGCAGGAGGTCGGCAGAAGAGTACCAGAGGGAGGAGAGAGGAGAAAGGTAAGAGAGAAGGAGTGGTGGAAAGGAGTGGTGGAAAGGAGAGATGTCAGGTCCGAAGGTGAGTATCAGAGCGGACGGGGGAAGCGCAGGAGGGTGACGGAAGGGTGGGGGTGTTGTGAGGGAGGAGTGGAGGAGTAGGAGGAGTAGTAGGAGGGTGGCGAGAGGGGTGGTGTTCGGTCCGAGGTGAGTATCAGAACGGATGGAGATAGGGGAGGAGAGGGAAGGAAGGAGTAGAGGTGGCATGGGAGGTAGAAAGAGGTGTGTTGCCAGGACTGAAGGTGAGTATCGGAACGGCAGTGGTAGGGTATGACTCCGGAGGTGAAGAGGGTGGAGGTCCGGAAGTCAGGTCGGGGTCGGGTATGCACGGATATGACAGCTTGGGTAATCATGGAGTTCATGGTACTGTCAAACAAACAGAGTTGCAGAGGCACAACAGGGTACGTGGAGATGTGGAGTTTATTGACAAAGGATGTATCTACAAATGTGTCAGAAGATCCTGAGTCAATAAGAGCAGAAAGGTTTTCAGATGGAAGAGAAGAAGGAAAAGACAGATTTTTACAGGGTTCAGACCCCCCAGAAGAAGAAGACAGAGCAGAGCCAGGAGCATTCTCCCTTGAAGCAGAAAGCAGATCAGAGCCGGGAGCACACTCCCTTGAAGTTGGAAATCGACCATCATTAGAACAAGGAGAAAAAGAGATTGGAACAGAAAGAGAATGAAGAGCGGATAGTCCAGATGCGTTCAAGTGCAGGACTCTAGACGTATGAGGAGGGTCAGCATGACCAACCAGTCGTACAGGGCCCGGAGGGTCACTATCTAGTTTTTTCCTCATCTGCATCCACCACAGAATCCACGACATCCTCAGCCTGGGCTGCCCTAGCTTTGGCCACACGGGAGGAGGACTTAGGACACTCTTTGGCCACATGCCCAGAGCGCCCACAGAAGAGGCAGAGGTTGTTCTCGAAACGACACTGGCATTCTTCTTTGGTGAGCTTGTGTTAGAGATGGGCTGATTCAGACGACTCCGGAGTGGAATCGGAGGCTTAGCGTGGAGGGACCTTGGCCTCAGCGACTCAAGCGGAGCGCTGTGCCATTGCTGTTTGTCCATTTGGTCCTTAATTTCACAGTAGGTGAGCAGGAAGTCTCTAGAGGGCATTTCAGGTCGATTTCGGACTGAACCCACGAGTATGTACAAGCGCTGATATATATAATGGAAGGGGCAAAAGCACAAGGAAACAAAGGGGAACCGAATCGGAACGAAGACGTCCGAACAGGGACAAAGGGAAGAAGGGATGGAGTGGTACCGAAAGGTCATAAGGGAGGACCTGTGATACGTCTGAAAGGAGGTAGGGGGGCAAGGCCCAGAGGGGCAGGAGGATGAGGAGAAGTGGGGATGATGACTAGCTGGCTAGAATGGGAAGAAGCAGATAGGGATGAGGGGTAAATGCGAGAGATACATTACAAGCGGCGAAAGTGCCAAAGGCGATCTGCGAAGCTCGGGGGTTGCGGAGCTTACGGGGGTTATGGAAGCGGGGTTGAAAGTCCGAGGGATATTGGCAATGGTGTTTACGTAGTATGAGGTCACCAATGCAATGGACTAAGACCGAGGTGGAGTCAAAGTCTGAGGTCGGGACTATGACGGAGGCTCGGAGCGAAGATACGATCGGCGTCCATGTAGGAAGTATGGGACAGCGGTGGAAGGTCGTAACTTGGCGGAAGGGTGGTGGAGGAGTAACAGAGGGAGGAGAGAGGGGAAAGGTAAGGGGGAAGGAGTGGCGGAGAGGAGGGTTGTCAGGTCCGAAGGCGAGTATCGGAGTGGACGGGTGTCAGGGCACACCCGCCTGACCCGGTTCCACCCGGGCCCACCTGGGCCCACCTCACCCGCTCACCCGCTCACCCGCTCCCCGCTACCCATCCTTCCTCCCTCTTCCCTCTTTTCTCTTCCTCCTTTATTTCACTCTCCCTTTCTGTTTATTCTTTCTATTTACACGGACCACCTTCCCTTGTATCATTGTACTGCTGACCCGTCCGGCTCAGACACCCCGGGCGACCTCCCGCTACGCCCAGCACGCGCGGACGCCCTCGGGATCCCCCGCGGGGATACCCGGATGGCTGCGGCCCTCTCCGCAGATGACGTGGCACCTGTCACGTGACCCAAGCCGCATGTACATAAATGAACCTGAAGTGGGAACTGAAGAAGTAACCTTCTTCTCACGTTTTCCACTTCAGGTAAGTAGTGTAGTTCTTCCTTTTAATAACAATTCACGTTTTCCACTTCAGTCTAAGTGGCCAGGGACTATAGTCCCAGATCGGGCCCATCAGTATGCGCGCCCGCTTCGTCCCCCGAGAGGGTCCCTCTGCCGGGCGCTACAGCCGGGCCCCCTCCACCCCGGACGCGTCCCTGACAACGGGGGAAGCGTAGGAGGATTACGGGAGGGTGGAGGCATTGCGGAGGGGGAGTGGAGTAGGAGGAGGAGTAGAGGTGGCGTGGGGGGTAAGGAGGAGGTGTGTTGCCAAGACCGAAGGTGAGTGTCAGAATGGCAGCGGTAGGTTATGACTCCGGGGTGAAGAGGGTGGAGGTCCGGAAGTCAGGTCGGGGTCGGGTATGCATGGATATGACAGCTTGCCACTCTTGTCAAGTTTCGAGGACGGGTCAGAGTCGGGTTGCTTTCCCTTAGACTTTTTAGGGTCCTTGGTAGAGCGATCAGCAGAGGTGGAGGGGTCGGACATGGAGTCAGGAGGGTTGGAGGACTTAGAGTACTTCGGGTTCTTGCCCGATTTCACGTTCTGCTTGGAGGAGTTGGGTGAGGTGGCTCGATCTCTCGGACGGTGCGACAACTCACCCTTGCACTCCCAGTATTGTCCATCGATATCTTGGGCAAGAGAGTGCATGTCATGCAATGAGTGTGGCTTACCATAACGAGTGATCTCATCCTTGATCCTATCTGGCAACCCATTGTCAGGGACGTGTCTAGGGTAGAGGAGGCCCAGGTGAGACACCTGACACTAGAAGTCTTGCAGGGTGTGGAGTGGGTGTGCATACTGGCGGGCCCGGCTCAGGAGACAGTCCCTGGCCACTTAGACTGAAGTGGAAAAGGGTGAGAAGAAGGCTACTTCTTTGGTTCCCACTTCAGGTATGTTTATATACATGCAGCTTAGGTCACATGATGGGTGCCACATCATCCTTGCATACAGCTGTAGTCACCCAGGTGTCCCCATGGGGGATCCTGAGGGTGTCCACTGTGAACATGTGAGCTGGACATAGTGGGGGGTTGCCCGAGGCGCCTGGGCTGGGTGTGTCATGAGCATGCTGCGGGTGGGTCAATAGTACATTGATACAAGGAAAGGTTGTTCCTGTAGAATAAAGAGAAAATAAAGAGAAAGTGGAATAAATGAAGAGGAAGTGAAGTGGAGAAAGAGAGACAGAGGGAGGGGGGAGGAGGTAGGAGAAGGCTGGGTACCAGGGTACTGGGTGAAGTGGGGCTGGGTGGGGCTGGGTCAGGCAGGTGTGCCCTGACACCCATTATAGAAATGGTGCCTCAAGGCAACCTCACCGTATCCAGGTAACTGTGAAGCATTGCAATTAAACTCAACGATGTACTTGGCGATCCTGTGATTATCTGACATAGTCAGAGTACTCAGACGATGCTCAGCATCACCAAGGGGTCATGTGGGCCGAAGTTCTCTTTGAGTTCTCAGACAAAGAGTTCATAGTTGTCCATCCAACATGGACGGCAATGCGGGTTACTGTGAAGGAGTTCAGGCTCGAACCAACTCAGAGCAATCCCCTTGGGGAATGACGTGGTGTAGATGACTTTGGTATGCTCGTTGACAAACACTTGGGGGCAGTTCTGGAAGTTGAGTTCACACTGAACAAGGAAGGTATGGAGTTTCTGAGGGTCAGTACTGTCAAATTGGTCAGGCTCACAAAGCTTTGTCCTACAGCTGGGGTCTGGGGGTTGGTGAGCGGCAGTGGTTGAATGGGCCAGGGCGGCAATAGTGTCTGTCAACTGGGCCAACACATGGCTACCGGGGTCATCTGGCAGCTGATCCTCAGGCGGATCATCACCACCATCATCACTACCACCACCACCATCACCATCACCACCACCATTACCACGGTTGGGTGGGGCATCTGGCGGATCCAGATGTTATGGAAATGGGCTTAGATTCTTATAGATCATGCACACAGGTAAGACACTTTCTTAATTCTCTTTGCTTTGTTCTTTGCCAAACCCCATGCCAAGCTTTCCCACTGGGTTTTGGTGCTGGCTGGGGGATTTGTTGAGTTTCAAGGGACTTCCCTTGGCCATTGTGACTTTTATATTAGATAGCTAGAAGTCAGATGATATGTATGGCAAATGCCGAGATGTCTTTCATTATCGAATACATAACCCACAAACCTTGTACTGCGATTGTAACATCCTCACCATTGTGCCACCACTGTAAACTCAACCTGTAACCCTGGAACCATGTCCACCTCCCTATTCATCCTCTCCATGACAAAACTGCAACGAGGAGGGCATTCCCATCTCAACCTCCTGCTGCCCGCTCCCACCAGTCCACCAGGTGGTTGAGTGGTCACTCCCATCTGTCAGAGACAGGCCAGACCAGGACCACACTGGAGCCTCTTTGCCAAAAGGCTGACGTTGACTGACCACTCAGTCAACTTGGATCCTGGTATTTATACAGGTGCTAAGATGCCACTTTTGCACTACTGTTAGACACTGGTCCGGGGTCAGCACTGAAGGTCGCCGATGTGGGCCGCTATAGGCCGCAATGGCTGCGATGTCTCAGACAAGGCCTGAGGGTAGGGCATTTGGCCTCAGCGACTCTAAAGGAGCGCTGTGCCCCCTAGTTGTCTCATTTCAGACTTACTGGGGTTGCCTTGTTGGGGTCAGGACTTAGGGGTTGTGGTCACATCGATATTAGAGCTAAGGTACTATAATGTAGTATACAGGATATATATATGAAGATAGAATGAATAGAAGCGGACCCAGGCCGAAGGCTGAAGGGTCTGGAAGCAAATAGGAACAAAGAGCGGGGTTGGCCGCACAGTAGCTGGCAATGACTGAGGGTCAAAACAAACAATAACAGATAAATAAATGAAGGGGTGTAGGGCCGCGATAGTGGCGATGGTATCATAGCGGCGCTGGACTCAGAGTTGGACTGGAGTCGGGCACAGGGATGGTGGCGGCCCTGTAGGGGCCAAGTGGGTGGGATAGAGGAGTCGTGCTGGGCATGGTGCTGGAGGCGGACTCAGGGCAGGAAGGTTGGTGTGGCTGTAGGGGAGTCGGCCAGGTGCAGGGGAGCCTAGGGGCAAGCAGGGGAGTGAGCAGGGGGTCCTCAGGGAGGATAGGGCTGAGGTCGGGGCTTGCACTCATGCTCGCATAGTGGTAACCAGCTTGGGTGGCATCGGGACGGGTGGCTAACGGGCCGGAATGCACGGCCGTGACAGTAGTGCAAAAGTGGCATCTTAGCACCTGTATAAATACCAGGATCCAAGTTGACTGAGGGTCAGTCAACGTCAGCCTTTTGGCAAAGAGGCTCCAGTGTGGTCCTGGTCTGGCCTGTCTCTGACACCATCCAACCAGAAGTTCCCTATCAGGAACTGTAACTTATCCCACCTCCTTAGGAGAGGGATATGGTCCAGGCAGCTCCAGGATGCCTGGCCACGCACCTGCAGGTCCCACTCCCCACGGTCACCCACTACCGTGCACTGGTCCAACAGCCCACTTTCCCCAACAACTCCCACTACCAGTACACTCCCATGAGCACCAAGTCACCGATAGCCACCAACTGGGTGACTCCCTTTGGGAGTCCCAGTATCCCACACTACCGGCACACTCCATTGAGTGCCAAGTCACCACTAGCCAACCACTCCCAGCACACCCACTACCGGCATGCTCCCAGGAGTGCCAAGTCCCCGTTAGCAGACAGCCAGGTGGCTCCCTCAAGGAGCCCACATCATACTCGCTACCGGTACGCTCCCAGGAGCGCCAAGTTACCGTTGGCCAACCCACAGGTTGTACTTCCAGACACTCATCCCATTCCACTCTCCCTCTGATGGCTATGCAGCCACCTCCATTAGTGAGCCAAACAGTTCAGGTTGGGTTCCCCGGAACCCATTCCTGTAACACCAGAGGATTAGCAGGATCAGGACATGGAGTAGGGTTACGAGAAGCTTTGGGGTCATAGTCATCAGCTTGGCTGTCTGGATCGACATCTCTCTCAACAGCAGCTGCCTCATCATGGTCTTGGAATATGGAATGACGAAATCGACAGGAGGGTGCAGGAGTGGAGGAGGAGGTAGGGTCATCACAGTTTGCCGTAAAGCTTTGGAATGGCAGACATTCAGAAGGGTCTAGGTCATGTCTGTGCAGAAGTTCTTCAAGCGTACCGAGACCTGGAAGCCTAGAAGAACCAGGTTCAGTGCACATCTGTGAACGGGTCTGATAAGCTCTAGACATAGTTCAGTGAAACAATGATAGAGCAAGGAAAGAACGTAAGAGCGATTTGAGTTCGTATATACTGTCAGGAACATGTCAGACATGTATCCAGGTGACCTGCAAGGCACGCAAAGTCATCCGGGCTTGTAAGGTCAGAGGGGCAGGACTTTAGCTTCAGTGACTCGGGTGGAGTGCTGTGCTTCGTTCTTACATTGGTGCCCCAATTTCAGACAGAAGCCTTACAATGAGGAGAGGGGGAATCCAAGTCAATATACAAACTGAGGTACATCCAGTGTAACCTACATGCATTATAAACACAAGTAACTAAATAGGACTGGCCCAGAAGGAGTGGCAGATCAAGCGCGATATTAATGAATGAAGAAAGAGACAAATAGTTAATATCAGAAAACTTGGTCAACAAAAGGCAAGCAAGAACAATGAGTGACAAAGGAGGAACAATAGTCTGCAAGTGGACAAAAGACAAAAGGCCATCCAGCTGTCTAGTAAGCTGTCCAGCTGGCAGGCAGACAACAATGAAGTGGGCGACCTAGGTTGGAAGGTATGCATGCAGGGGAGGAAGTGCAGATGAGGGTGACAGGTGGATGGATGGAGGGACGGATGATGATGATAGCGGGTGGGACGGGCCAAGTGGCACTAGGACACATTGATGGAAGTGATGGATATGTCGGGTCATAACAGAACCTACCCAAAGGAAGGGCAGGAAAACTAAAGCCCTTATACATAGGGCCTTACGAAATTCTGGAAACATTTCCAGAGACATCAAACTATGTCCTCAAGTTGCCACCACAACTTGAACAACATGGAACCCACCCAAGATTCCACATATCCCAGCTCGTACCTCACGAGCCAAATGACCAAGAAATCTTCCCAAATAAAGAAGTAAACATATTCTATGATTTTGGGGAAGACCCTGATTGTGAAGCAGTAGTTCGCAAAATCTTAAACCATGCATGGGTTCACAACAAACTCTGGTTTAAGGTTAAATGGGAGCTAGGGGACACCACATGGGAACCCCTAGGAAATTGCAACAACCTTGTCCACCTGGACAAGTACCTCACATTACAAAATGTGAGGGAACCAGAAAAACTCCCTATCAAAGAAGACAGGGAACTCTCGGCATCACTATGCCCCCAAAAACAGAGGTGGAGGAAGTAAAGCCAAGGGACGATGGCCCACAGCCAAGAGCGTGGGAAAGTTCTGGGTGAGCAACTCGCCCGGACAGCCACACCATGTACTAGAGATCACATGGGCCAGGTGAGTAACTCGCCTAGACCATGTGAACCACAGGCTCACATGTAAAAGCACACACAACTGCGGCGAATCCCATGCATGCAAGAACGAAAACCCTCCCACCACCATGAGAAACATAACGATGAAATGTTGTTCTCTGGGGGAGGCAACCCTCAGTTCGATCCAAACAAGCCACCGGACATCGAAATACAACAACCCGGGGAGCAAGGCTCCCCAGAACAACAACAACACCAGGTGCAGATAAGCGCCATGGACTACATGACACATGTGGCACAAATGAGTGCCACGAACCAACAACCATCCACATTGCCAACAGGCACTGCATACCCCCAACCTCCTCAGAGGGGCTTCCAACCATATGCAGTGCAAACTGCACCGATGGCGCAATAAGTGCCATTCCAGGGGCAGCATTTGCTGCTGCAGCCCCAGGTATACTCCCCAGGGAACTTCCCTGGCCAGATCAACCCCTGGATCAGCCAATTCGACCCAGGTCCAACAACACCCCAGCCAAATGCAGGCTGGGAATCAGCTATCGCATCAGTGGTAGCTGCTCAGACAGGTCAGCTCCACGAGGAGTTGAAAGAAGTCCCTCGTAGGAGGGAGATGAGGGAGCGACAGCGGCTCCTCATCCAGACCATCCAAATGGGCACGGTCTGATAACTCAAGGGCATCAGAAGACACCTGCGACCATTGTGCCCACTGGAGGTGCGAATACAACAGAGCACAAAGAGATGCCAAGGGCATCTTCGAGTCTCTGAAAGACACAGAGTGTTATGGAAATGGGATTTTCCCATTTTTAGCCTCTTATGGGCTCTATGCAGTACAATATCACGTGACATGTAAATAATAACAACCGAACAAACAATCATCACCCAAAACACCCAATGTCCATGTTATTGTAAACACCACTGTTACAACATCTGTTACATTAATTGTAACATCTTCTCAATGTCACGGCCCCTCCTGCACCCAAACACTATAGAAATGGGTCAATTAGGCCCCATTTTTATAACACAGAGAGAGAGGTCAATCTCCAAAGAGGGAGATCGAATTACTAAAACGCGAGCTCAGAGAGGCATGCACACTGGCAGACCTCGCTGCCAAACCCATTATGACAGGGGCCTCCCAGGTCAGGGGGAGGGGATACAGTTCCGGGCCTCATGAGGCACAACCCCATATGGGGACTAGTGCACCAAGGGGCAGGGCACCGACTATCCCGCCCTGTGGGCAGGCAACCCTGTCCAGGTTGCATAAGGGTCTGCCCTCAGAAGGGCAAACCCATGTCGAGGGGAAGAGGGAGAGTGGTAGGCAACCAACGGTGTAGGGGTGGTCACAGACACCCCAGAACAGGCGATATATCGGGTCTCACATGCAGGATAAAATGTTAGAAAATCCTACAGTGGAAAGTTGGCTAGGAATTAGGTGACGAGGTCATAGTATGGATGGTAGAGGATGTCGAGGCGATTCCGACGCATGTTACGCGAGGAGAATCAGTGAGGTATTGACAGAGATACGCAGATTCCAGTTGTGGATTATGATGCATGTCACATGTTCGTTGCGCATGCGTGGGAAATGGGGTGCAGAGATGGTCCCTGGCATCCCTCAGGCTTCAAAAAATAGGAATAAATATCCATTGTTTATTGTATAACTGGTTGGGAAGATGTGCCAATTTTGGGACCATGGCGACATGTGGTTGGAAAGTTAGGAAAATGTGCCGGATATTCCCCACCTCAACACTATCTCACTCAATTCTCCATCAAATTGGATGCGGTTTGTTGCGTTGGATAGCTGTAGTTTAGGCAGGATGGTTGACATGAAGGGAGCGCAGTTGTGTTCAGTGGTTTGGGCTGGAGATGCAGGTTAGGTTTTCTGCGGCCACTTTCTATTGTTCTATATTTTGTTGCTTGTGATATTGTGTTTCCTATTCTATTTTCTCTTGCGACGTGACCAGATGAGTCATATGGAACATGCTGGAAGCTCGCAGACGCGTTTGTAGGGTCATTTGTATATAATATTGGTTAGTTACATTTTGATACAGAGATTTCCCCTCCACTATGTTTAGATCTGGTCATGAAGTGAAGTGTGCTGGAGGCGTGGTCGAGTGCAGTAGCCTTGAGGGAGATCCACACCGAGTTATAGGATGCCGAGTCCCAGTTGAGTTTTCAGTTCAGTCTTGATTCTGTCCAACGAAGCCACTTGCTGGCCCCCCTTTTTCGTTTCTCATCCTGCTGGGTGGGAGTAGGTGTGGTGTGGAGTAGTAGAGGTTCAGGTGGTGATCGTGGTGGTAGGTTGGTGTGCCGCTGTGCTGCACATCCATTCCCTATCCCTTATCCCCAAAACCCCTCCTTGTGCTTCACTACCCCACTTGCAATGGCAGACCCTAAAACGGGGACCACTGCCAGAGGCGGTGGGCTGCTGAGTACCTCAGCACCCTATAGGCAAGCTACCCTGCAGGGAAGTGTCCACATGTTATACAAGACTGCCGAACTCAACAAGTTTGGCAAAGTCAAAGCTCCAGTCAACATAACAATCGACCCCAACTTCCCCATGAGGAGAATAGCAGGGTCAGAAGCGGTGCACAACGCTGCATATGCTTGGTGGACAAGCGTGAGTGGGAAAGAATTTGTACACTGATATGAACAGGCTGAAGCTGCCTTCAAAAGCGGCAAGGTACACAGAATCCTTCACGAAAAAGCAAAGGAAACCGAGAAATACTTCTTGGGACTCCCAAGTATTGCAAGACTTGTGGAGGAGTATAATTCCCCAGAGAACAAGGGAAAAATCTCCTGGGAAAGTCTAGGCAAAGCTGCCTATATAAAGTCCCAGTTCAAACCACTCAGGACTCCTGAGGAATGTGCCGCAAGAACTGCGGAGCGGGAAGCAAAAGCTTCCAAATACCGGGAAAGAGATGCAAGTCTCCGTGCTGGACAACCAGGCCAATGACCACCCTTCCCCATGGGAAGAATGGTAGACCTACCGTACTCCACACCTGAGCCAAGTAGCTCAGGAACACAACAACCTGCTCCCACCCAGGGAGCGCTGAAGGGGAGAACGAAGGAAGGTCAGTTGGGAGGTTCAAATGAGACCACCACCAAGCTGTTCCCTGGTTCTTTAGTTAGGATGGGGAAGTGTACTAGTGTTGTTTATTGTAAATATAGTACCAATCCGAGTGTTTTGGCTAATTCTATTTTTATGGGTTAGTTTTAAAGTTTCTGGGAATTGACTTACAGATAAACCGAACCCTGCGGAGCTGTTTCTTTATTGAAATTTCCTAATTTGTCTAGGTGTAATTCTGTGTAGCGTTGTTTAATTTGGATTTAATCTTCTACTTGGTGAAGTTTCAAAGATTCTATTCAGTTAATGAATTTGGATTATGTCTGGAGTGTCCCTTGAGTTTGTTTTATTTTTGTCTTATTTTATTGCTTGTTTTAACAGTAGCAAAATAACTGTTTTGTGTTTACACTTTGAAATCTGGAGTGTTAACCAGCTCTCCTGTTGAAATATCTACTTAATATTTCTCTCCTTAATTGCTGCCTTTTACTACAGTGGCAATCTTAACTGTATATCACTTTTTCGCACTGGAGTGACAACCAGAAATGCTTGAGAAAAATAATACTCTATTTTCTTACTTCTCTGAGGGAGGCGAAAAGTCGCAGAAAGGGTCTCCCTTTTATACTCCTTGGGTCACCTTCCTTTTTCATGCTCTACCTTCTATTTACAGGATTTATTTACAGTGTATTTTTCTCAAACTGAATAAAAAGTGAAATTTTCACGCTATAGTTCCACTGTGCTTTGCTGCGCTGAACTGCGGCTCTACTGCGGTCAGACTGTGCCTGGAATCCTTATTGTCCTTCCTTGCCTAAGCTATTTTAATGGTTAATTAGAATTTGTCTGTGCCGCATTTGCCGCAGTTCCCTATTTCAAATTCCCCATATTTCCCATTAAGTTCGCTATGACTTGGTCATACTGAATTCAAACCTCGCATTACTATGCGTGCGACTGTGCTGAGACCTTCAGCTGATTTATTCCAATTTTATTTAGTGACATTTAGTTAAAATGAGACTGAAATGATAAATGAGTGAATTATTCAGGTTTAAAACTGAAAGAAAAAGTTGCTAGTAATCAAGAATTACTCAAACGAATGTGTTATAGCTCTCTACTTCATTAGAACATTGTTCCCTAAAATTCCCGCCATGGTCCGTCGTAGTTTAGTAGTTTTCGTGAATTTCGTTCATATTCCCTGATTCCCCTTTGTATTATCACATCCTAATCCTCCATATGTATTGTTCGTTGTTATAGTAGGTCGTCCTCGAAGATATCATATTTTTATGTATTTTATTTAGGGCTCTAGACCTCTTGAAGCTGTCTTCCCGCATGTTTTCAGGTTTCTAACTTCATGTCCTTGTATCTCATTCATTTCTGGATGTTTTTTCACGTTCTTGGTATCATAAATTTTCATTTATTCCCACCTTTCCAATGGTACTAAGGTTGTGTCCTATTTCCCTGTATTCATTGAGTTAGCAAAGTTTCGCATGCACATTCGGTAATCACGTGCGTCGTTCCCATAGTCGTTCGTATGTGGGAGCCGTTTTCGTTTAGTTGTTCGAGATTTATGATATGCGCGGGTGTTTATTTCTTTCATATGGGCTTCTGTGATTTATTTCAGATTTTTCCCTCATGATCTAAGGTTGTTTTGCACTTTTCGTGCTTTGTTTTGACCGGGCTCTTCCTTATTTGGATGGAAATTGGTCTTCGCGATCTGCTGAAGTGTGGATCTCGGTTCCGACAGCCGGTTCCCTGCGCATCGCCACCCTCACGTGTCATTATACATGATGCGGATTCCTATATTCCCATCATGGGTATAACTTCACAATGGCTGGACCGTTTGGGCTGAGAATTTGCATAACTATAGTTTCCCATTTTTAATAATTTCTGTGTAAATTTCGTTGTATGTTTTAATTATGGATCCTACGCAAACATTGTCTTGTCCCTGAGCTCGGACTTTTGATGTCGCTATTCCCGTTATTGGATATCTCATTAACGCATGATCCTTTTATTATGAAAATTTGGGAGGATTAAGATTAGATCCCTTCCTTTCTAATGAACCATCAAGCTTGTCTCGGTCGTTACTGGTTAATCTTCGCGCTTGCCTTTTAGACATTGTCCTCGTTTTGCAGGAGTTTTAGTCATATCTCCGTCATTTATGGGTAGTTTCCCCTGTAATTACTCTCATTGGTTCCGTTTGGGGAACATCTACATTTCCTATTATAAACACGACTTTGACCTTTGCATTAGTTCCTGAGGAATCTTTGTTCCGTGGTACTTCCATCCTTGGCTACGTGTGCAGACGTGGGAAAGTAGTTTCCGTGGAGGTTCTCTGATTATTTTTATAGTCAAATCTTGGTCGATTGTCCTAATTCTTGGTTTAATATTTGCTATAAATTCCCCCGAGAATTCCGTATCGTTGATGATAAGCTTGAAGTATTTTTGTTATTTTTCTTTCTGTCGATTAATCGTGTATAGTCATAATAATTCGTAAAAATTCGTAAAATTCGTTAAAATTCAGGTCCTTCTATGTTCTCATATCTACTTGTCGTATGAGGTTTTTGTGATTTATCTGGCATATTTCCATAATGGGTTTCCATAGTGTGGCCGTTATTTCTCCTACAATGCAGGTAATCTCGCTTAGCTTTCGCTTAGCTTTCGCTTAGCTCCCGCTTCCTATCTTCCATCCACATGTCACCCCTTTCCCACACCTCGCTTACGATTATCCAAATGAATAGTCATCTTTTCATGTCGTCATTCTATCGGTTAGCTCTTATCTCATTGTAACCGCACTCTAGTGGGTAGCGGTACCCATGTATATAACTCCTATCTCCGCTGAGGATGGCACCTCAGCGTTAACAACGACTAGGATTCTCGGGAACATCCTCTTCATCGTGAACTGACACACAGTCCCTGACAGTATTGTTGCTCCACTTGCTATATAGATAGATACCCTAGAAATGTCCAAAAAAAAAAACTAACTCACCAGCCTCCGAAGTCGAGGATAACTGCACACTCTGGAACCATAATGGATAAAAGTACACCACGGCAAAGTTGCACTGTGGAACAAGGAGGTTGGAGATGCCGACAAGTAAGGGAATGCGCTTCTTGAGTAGCCACGAAGGGAGGATGGGTTCTTCGACTATGTAGAATTCGACGACGATGAATAAGATGGCGAAAGCGATGGCAAGCCCGATTGACACAAGGACCAATGGATCAGACAACTAATCCAATAAAAATAAAAATAAAACTTTTTGGACTCAGAAAAACCATGCAACACCACCCTGGGCCCTAACCTCATGGCTCATGAAGACTCCAGACTTGGAAACTTTGGTATTGAGCCAGAAAGTGATAGTCATGACAGCCAGTCTGAAGCTGAGGATGGGAATGAGGATGGACTTGGAAACTTTGACATCAAGCCAGAAAGTGACAGTGATGACAGTCAGTCCGGAGCTGAGGATTGGAATGAGGATGTCGACATCACCTATTTCGATACCCCACTAGCTGAGTGCTTGTCTAAAGCCGAAGATGTCCCTTCACATCTAATAAACAAGTGTGGTGCAATACCTGGAAACAAAGTCCATTATGGAGGGACCACAATCAATGGCACTCCAGCAGAATGCACCTGATGCTATTGTCATATCCTGGGATCCCGACCCCGCACACTCCCACCACATCACACCTTCCTAACAACTTCACCATCCCCTACACCATGCCTCCCCACTCTCCAAATCACCTTCCCTCCTGGCTGTCTCAGTTCCGGTCGGGTTGCAGCACACCGAACCTTGGCTACTCCCATCCCGGAACCTCGGTCCCGAGTCGGAACATTCGGAGACCCCGGATTTGCTCCGATATCCTGACGGACCTCCGACATCCCGTGACATGCCCTTAAACCATTCCCTCGCCCACCTCATTTATTGTAGTCACCCAACATCCTTCGGACACGCAACTCCGCTTTCGGAACTAACCGTATCCTTCGGTGATCTCCTTCACGCTATCACTTATTAGTCATCTTCCATTCTTAGCACGACTACCTTCTTACTACCATTCAGTCGGCTAACCCCCCTTCCCCATTTGTCTTCCTCATTCATTTTCCGGCCTCCAACTCCGCCCTCCTTGGCCCGACACCTCGGTTCCCCGTTTTAGATATCGTTCGGAACCATTCGGTACCTCTCAGTATCATTCGGTACCTTTCGGTGTTTTCCCCGTTTTGTCATTTCGGGCTTTGACTAAAGTCCTCCCCATCCACTTTTATAAATACACGTAGATTAGAACCTGTAGTTCCTCAGTTCTAATCTCGACTAAAATGCCACCCAAAGTCCCTCTGAGTGATTCCTGTCTCTGTTCTACAAGACACCTCAGACATAAGAAATACAAGGACTAACAGAGACGTAACGGAGGCACAGCGCTCCCTCCGAGTCGCTGAGGCCGCGTCCTTCTTAGAGCCTCTTGTACCATCCAGCAGAACCGGGCTCCCTGAGGGGCTTCGATTCATCACCGGAGCCCTCGGACCCCCCTCTAGTTGAGCCCCCGCCTGCATTCGGACTCACACACTCACCCCTTCTTCCTTAACCGACGGGTTTTTGACAGCTATCATGCAGCCAAGCAAAGGGTTACTAAGAAAGGAATACAAGAGGCAATCAAAAAAACTGTGTCTGATGGGAAGAAATGGACCCTACATGAATTTTTCCACCAACACCACGTATCCAACTCCCATACCCCAATTCCCTGCGACCCAATCGCCATTAGTGACACCAACATGAGTAGTGATGACACTACACAATGTAATGATCAAATCCTTGGTGATGCTGATGGCCAGGCTCTGGGTGAGCCTCCACGCTGTATGGATTCCATCAATCCTGAGTCAGATGCAACTTTTGTGTATCCAAACCTGCAGCGGCTCGACATTGTAATGGGTCCATCGATCTAGACTCATGGCTCAGGTCTAGGGGGGTAGGTCTCTCTCTATCTCTCAGGTAGATGTGGGTCCTGTGAGTACGGTGCTGATACTCTGTCTAACCTCTAACTAACTGTCTGTACAGTTGTCATGGAAGAGTCTGATACAAATATAAAAGGAAAGTCACATGCGTGAATGAATGAAAATAGTAAGGAAAATAAAGAACAAGTCATATCTCCTCAACCACTCCACCAAATCCGACGATCTTGGACTCGTCAGAACCACCTCTACAGTCTCTACAACTCCTACTATTACCACGACTCGCCAATACTAGTCCCTGATGCAGTAGGGGGTGAAATGTGTGATAAGTGTTGGTTTGACCTGCATGGACTTGTCCCCACAACAATGTACCTGAAGTACTTGTTAGACACTGGTCCGGGGTCAGCACCAAAGATCGCCATTGCGGGTCGCTATAGGCCATGATGGCCATGATGCCATGAACAAGGCCCAAGGGTAGGGCAATTGGCCTCAGTGACTCTAAAGGAGCGCTGTGCCCCCTAGCTGTCTCTTGGCCCTCATTTCAGACTCACTGGGGTTGCCTTGCTGGGGTCAGGACTTGGGGGTCATGGTCAAATCGATATTAGAGCTAAAGTACTATAATGTATCATACAGGATGTATATAGGAAGTGTCATATCCATCCCCGGCCATCGACTTCCGGTCCCTCCGATCCCTCCGTTCTAACTCCGCTCCTCCCTCACCAACCTCGGAGCCCCTGTATTCCGCAATCCTCTCGGTACCCCTCGATGGTCACCACCCCCTCATTTCAATTTATTACCTACACCTCCCTAAGTATGGAGCCCCGAAGACTTCTGGACAGCTCCGACGTCCGCTAGCGCACCCCCGCCTCTGCTGGGCAATACACTCGCCTGCCCTGCAGAGCCCACCTTCGGGCCTATCCCTCCTTTCCATTTCTGGGTTATCGCCTGCCTTTCCGCTAACCCCGCGAACCGACTTGTCGGTAATATTCAGTCGGCTAATGGTTAAACCCCATTAGCTCCGCTCCGTTCAGTTCCGCCAATTGCGGAACCATCTCCGCTGTAACCATATATATATCCCACTTGTACATAGGTTACGCCCCAGTAGAAAAATCAACTAGAGTTACCCCCCTAGGTTCTAATTGCCAGTCAGTAAGTTAGGGCACGGACATGTCACTAGGCACAGCGCTCTTGGCAGAAGTCGCTGAGGCCGAAGCCCTCCGTTATGGAGACATTCCTTCATCTCGAATCTGGTCTCTGACAGGAAGAGGAAATGAATAGAAGCGGACCCAGGCCGAAGGCCGGAGGGTCCAGAAGCAAAAGGGAACAAAGAGCAGGGTTGGCTGCACAGTGACCGGCAATGACTGAGGGTCAAAACAAACAATAACAGATAAATAAAGGAAGGAGCGTTGTAACAGGTCTATTGCCTAGACTCAAGACAGAGAGAAGGGGGAGGGTGGTAGTGTGCGCGGGTGTGGTTTGTGGGGCCGGGTTTTGGTCCGTTGTTAGACACTGGTCTGGGGTCAGCACCGAAGGTCACCGATGTGGGCCACTATTGGCTGCGATGGCTGCGATGCCTCGAACAAGGCCTGAGGGTAGCGCATTTGGCCTCAGCAACTCTAAAGGGAGTGTTGTGCCCCCTAGCTGTCTCTTGGCCCTCATTTCAGACTCACTGGGGTTGCCTTGTTGGGGTCAGGACTTAGGGGTTGTGGTCACATTAATATTAGAGCTAAGGTACAATAAGGTATCATACAGGATATATATAGGGAGGAAGAATGAATGGAAGCAGACCCAGGCCGAAGGCCAAAGGGTCCGGAAGCAAACATGAATAAGGAGCGGGGTTGGCCACATAGTGGCCGGCAATGACCGAGGGTCAAAACAAACAATAACAGATAAATAAAGGAAGGAGCATAGGGCCGCAATAGCAGCAGTGGTATCGTAGCGGCGCCGGACTCGGAGTTGGGCTGGAGTTGGGTGCAGGAATGGTAGTGGCCCTGTAGGGGCCAAGTGGGTGGGGTAGAGGAGTCATGCTCGGTGCGGTGCTGGAGGCGGACTCAGGGCAGGGAGGTTGGTGTGGCTGTGGGGGAGTCGGCCAAGTGTAGGGGAGCCTAGGGGCAAGCGGGGGAGTGAGCAGGCAGTCCTCAGGGAGGATAGGGATGAGGTCGGGGCTCACGCTCACGCTTGCATAGCAGGAATGGGCTCAGGCGGCATTGGGACAGGCAGGGAACGGGCCGGAATGCACAGCTGTGACATCTGTGGGCACTACTGAGTGTTACGGATACGGAGTCTCCAACGACCATATCCGTCGCATGGTCAAAGACTTCCCCTCTCTATCGCTCCTCCCCTCTTTCTCCTTTCCGTCCTCTATCCCGCTACCCTATCCTCCTTACCCGTTCTACCCCTTTCCCCCCCCTCGTGCAAAGCTTTCCCCATTGGGGTTTTGGTGCTGGCCGAGGTTGTTTGTGTTTCGCGGGATTTCCCGCGACCTTACCATTTGTAGATAGTCACGCGTCATGTACGGAAACCGCTGAAGGCGGTTCCCGCTAACTAACAACTGCTCTACAACTGTCTCGTGTACCGTCTTCTGTAACAACCCTCCCTGTGACTCAACTGAACCTGTGTGACTGTACAACTCTCAATATGTCTTACAAGTCTGGTTATATCGAGTCCTCTAACGGCCCTCGCCGCGAGAACTCGAAGTCGAGAGTCGAAGACTCTCGACGTGTGTATTGTCCTATTGAACCTGTACCCTATGGGTCTTCATCACTCCGCTCCCCCCCAGTACACTACATACGACGTCCCATCACGATCATGGTGATCGTGAACACTATGAGGCCCACTTACCCGCGATGCCGGCACGTTCGCTACGCGAACGCCAAGTAGCTGCCCATCCACCGTCTGTTTCTTCCTTTGCCAATCATCATATGTCCCCGCCAACGGTACGTTCCCTTTGGGAACGCCAAGTCACCGAAGGCCCTAATAGTCAGCCCTCATTGCACGCCTACGATATCAACCCGCTGCCGGTACGTTCGCACTGCGAACGCCAAGTACCTGATGGCAACTACGCGAAGCTCTCACCCATCTCACCAGTCGCGACCCCGCACACGGTACGCTCCATTGAGGAGCGCCAAGTATCCGTGGCTGACCCATCTGTCCTGATATCTCCGACTATCAATCATCAATCCCTTAATAGCTCACTACATCACCCATCGCGATCGATGGGAATTCGATCGTCCACTCCCAGGTCAGACTGGGACCACTCATCGATTACACTTCCAGTTATGGTACAAACTAGACATGACTCTCGTCTTCCCACTATAAGAACGGATCGAGGAATGGGGAATTTCCCCCATCCCCGTAACACTGAGTCTGCAAAAACCTCAAACAAACACTCACCTATGTCTCTCTTGGA
Organism: Cantharellus anzutake; assembly: GCF_015039405.1. NCBI lineage: Eukaryota > Fungi > Basidiomycota > Agaricomycetes > Cantharellales > Hydnaceae > Cantharellus > Cantharellus anzutake. The sequence goes on along the minus strand of NW_024067131.1, from coordinate 47,861 downwards.
CATCAAGGCTGAGTATTATGATGTGAGGGGTCTTAGACGTGAGCAACTAGCTCAAGGGGGGCGTCAGAGTCGTGGATGGTGTCTTTGCCACTTGGATGTAACTTCTGCTTGTCCCTTCACAGGTCTATTCAGTACTAACTTGTTATGTACAAGCTGTTATCTATTTTATATGAGTTGGAAATGGAATGAATGGAATGAGGGGGTGCAAACGGGCCGTTAGGCAACCGTAAATGATGAATATCCAATTGGGAACAAAGAAACAATAAAAGAAATATGAATGAATGGGGAAAATGTGATAACGGGTCCGAAATGGGAAATGTAAAAGTTAACTCCGCAACACTTCGCCACAGCGCCTGCCTATTCTCCCGTCAGCAATCTCCTCGTCTCCAGCTTTCCAACGAACCCTTATTTGTCCCATTTGGTGCAGTAGTTCTTGAGATGCGGCCATTGACAGGTGCTGTCAAGACCACATGAGACCCTACACCATGCTGAACCATCCGAGTATGGGGTTTCCATTCTGGGAAATGCTCTGTGGGTAAAGGAAGAAGGTATAGCATCACCAACGGGTGGAAAAACGGGTGGGTTTTATGTGTGGGTATGGAGGTCTGGAGAGGGGGTGAAATTGGCGGCATGGTTGGGCATGGGAATTTTGCTTGGGGTTGTTGGGAATGATGGGGAAAATATGGAAAAATAAGGAGTGAGTGTCAGGAGTGTTGGATAGTGATAGAATGAGCATCGGGAGCATCAGCAGGTATGTAGTGGGTGTTTGTGGCCAAATTCCACAGAATCCGACTTTTTGCGGTACATGGAGTTGTCCCCACAACAGCGTAGGGCTGCGATAGCGGTGATGGTATTGTAGCAGCGCTGGACTCGGAGTTGGGCTGGAGTCAGGCGCAGGAATGGTAGCAGCCCTGTAGGGGCCAAGTGGGTGGGGTAGAGGAGTCACGCTGGGCATGGTGCCAGAGGTGGACTCTCAGGGTGGGGAGGTTGGTGCAGCAGTGGGGGAGTCGGCCAAGTGTAGGGGAGCCTAGTGTCAGGGCATGCCCCGACATGCCCCACCCAACCCCCGCTCCACTTCCCCGCTCCACACCGCTTCTCCCTCCTCTCCCTCCTCCTTTCTCCTGTTCTCCTTTCCTCCTTTCTTTCTTTCTTTCTTTCTCTCTCTTACATGGACCACCTTTCCCACTGCTCAATGTATCACTGGCACGCATGCCCATTTCCCCTCCTGTATCTTACCATCCCTATATTGCCACCACCGCCGCCACACTCACCCTGCACCCACAGTGGGCCCTCTTGGGATCTCCCATGGAGGCACCCGGAGAGCCATGGCTGTGTGCAAGGGTGACGTGGCGCACCCCACATGATCGATCCTGCATGTATATAATAACAGCTGGAGTGGGAACCGAAGAAGTAGCCTTCTTCTCACATTCCCACTTCAGACTAAGTGGTTGGGGACACTCACCCTGCAATGGGATCGCCACTATGCACAGCCGCTATTCGTCCCACCGAGTCCCACACACCGGGACCTCGCCGCTTTCGGAGCTGTCCCTGACAGCAGAAGAAGGCTTCAACCTCATCTCCCCCGCCTCCCCCGCTATGGTGACCGAAGAGCAGTATGATGAACTGCTGTCCCGATTCCAAGAGCTCCAGGCCATCATAGAGAGCCAAGCTCAAAACCAGCCCCCAGCTGCGCCTGCACCAGCGCCGGTTCCCACACCAACACCCGCACCCGCCCCTAGACCCAAACCGCCCAAAGTCGCCCCCCCCCACTGCCTTCTCTGGAGCAGCTGAAGACCTTGACCGCTTCAAGGCTGAATGTGGCATATATTTCCATGTCCAAGTGGCAGAATTCCCCAATGCCCTCTCCCAGATCCTCTTTGTCCTGTCCTATATGAAGGGAGGGACTGCGGGGGCATGGGCGACACAGTGCACCATCGTGTTACTGACGACAGGCTCCCCCCAGCTCACCATGGACAAGTTCAACACAGAACTCGATGCCATGTTCCAGGACCCAAACTGTGAAGCCACAGCCAGACAGAAGCTAGCCACTCTGCGGCAGGGCAGCGACTCCATGGATAAGATCATCCAGGAGTTTGAGATCCTTGGACCCACCTCACGGCTAGGGGACATGGGGCTAGTGGATCGCTTTGAACAGGCGATCAACTCCCGACTCCATGAGAGCATTTACCGCCTCCGCCCCATGCCAACAACCTGGGCTGAGTGGAAATGTGAGGCCACCCTCCTCGACAACCAGTGGTGGCATTTCCAGGCGATGCAACCCTGCTTAGCCCCCACCAGGCCCCCACTCTTGCCCCCAAGACCCCCACTCCCTACCACTCTCCCACAGCCACACCCCCTACCTGCCGCCACCACACCCCAGCCCCCCAAGCCCCGCCCCACGGCAGGAGCAGGGCCACAACCCATGGATCTCGACCACTCAAGGATTGACCAGAGGCAAAACAGGCTGTGTTACAACTGCGATGCACCAGGTGTCAGGGATCAGCAATGACCCTGGACCCTATGCCAGCTGCGCATATGCACGTGGGAAGTATGCCGGTAATTCCCGTCTACTCCGCTTACCTAAGCCCCGGTGACCCGGATCATCTCCGGCATTGTTCTGGAACATTCTATGATCACATGATTCTATCGGCAATCAATTGGTTTCCTTATTGCCGGACTCTACATGTATATAGCTGACCCTAAGATGGGGACATCCCTTTCCCCGGCTTTAATCACAGCTAGGTTATCGGGAAAACCTGCTGAGCCAGACAGATGCACCCTGAAGACCTCAGGGCACTCATGGAGGGGCTGAGGAGACAGCTGGTGGACGAACCAGAGACAGAGGGAGAAAGGCAGGAGGTGGAGGCCCAAGAGGATTTTCAGGATGGTGACCAGTGAGGGACGTGCCCCGGCTGCCTGCAGGCGATAGTACTAGCTTGTGTAGATACTGTGAGGTGCCTAACCCAGCACAGATATCTAAATTCCACCGAGTCATCGCCAAGAAGAAGAGGAAAAACGCATCCTCAACCAGCAAGGGCAGAGAAGCCCCAGAAATGGCGTCGGAGGTAGCGGTCCCACCACCCGCCATCTATGTGTTGTCCAAACAGCCCCCAGATCCCTCAACCTCGCCATGAAGCTGACCACCTTAACATCCCTCGCCAGTGTCTCCGTGTCGGTGCTCCTAGATTCCGGAGCTACAGGGAACTTCATGAGCCCCGAGTTTGTCAGAAAACATGGGCCCCACTTCCCCAGCCCATCCCTGTCCACAACGTCGATGGAACCCCGAATGAGAACGGAGCCATAACCGAGGAGCTAGAGGCCCTCTTGACATTCGGGTGACACACAGAGCGGGTGTCAGGGATGCATCCGGGGTGGAGGGGGCCTGGCTGTAGCGCCCGGCAGAGGGACCCTCTCGGGGGACGAAGCGGGCCCACGTACTGATGGGCCCGATCTGGGACTGTAGTCCCTGGCCACTTAGACTGAAGTGGAAAATGTGAATTGTTATTAAAAGGAAGAACTACACTACTTACCTGAAGTGGAAAATGTGAGAAGAAGGTTACTTCTTCAGTTCCCACTTCAGGTACATTTATGTACATGCGGCTTGGGTCACATGACAAGTGCCACGTCATCTATGGAGAGAGCCGCAGCCATCCAGGTATCCCCGTGGGGGATCCTGAGGGCATCTGCTGCAGGTGCGCATGCTGGGCGTAGCAGGAAGTCATCTGGGGTGTCCAAGCTGGACAGGTCAACAGTACAATGATACAAGGGAAGGTGGTCCGTGTAAATAGAAAGAATAAACAGAAAGGGAGAATGAAATAAAGGAGAAAGAGAAAAGAGGGAAAAGGGAGGAAAGGGAGGAAGGGGAAGAGGGAGGGAGGAGGGAGGAGGAAGGATGGGTAGCGGGGAGCGGGTGAGTGGGTGAGGTGGGCCCGGGTGGAACCTGTTGGAGTTACAACAACGCGTGACTCACTAACCAAACTCACATGATCTTACTTTTCGTTTCCGTTGTATTGATACCGTGACTGCATTGTATATAGGTAATTGTTTGGGTCTACTTTCCTTTTCTCCTCAGTTCTTCATTAATGGAGACTGAGCTCCCACTTTAGCCCTCCTATTAGAACTGGGTCAGGCGGGTGTGCCCTGACAGCAGGCCCGCTTCACCATCACAAACCTTGGGAGGCAGTCCCTCATTATAGGACACTCATGGCTGCTACACCACAACCCAGAGGTGGACTGGACATGACAGAAAGTCACCATGTCCTGCTGCCCAACATCCTGCCAGTCAATACGAGCGTGAGCCAACTCAGACCCCATGATAGAGCCTGGGGATGGGATCTACGCTGCTATCATCCCCCCAGGGTGGGGACATGAGCTCAGAGCGACCACGACCCCATCGCAGCGGATGGCCCAGGAGGCTTGGGAGCTGTCATATCCGTGCATACCCGACCCCGACCCGACTTCCGGACCTCCACCCTCTTCACCTCCGGAGTCATAACCTACCGCTGCCGTTCCGATACTCACCTTCGGTCTTGGCAACACACCCCTCCTCTTACCTCTCCGACCCTTTCTCCATCCGCTCCGATACTCATCTTGGACCAAACATTGCCCCACTCGCCACCCTTCCTACTACTCCGCTCCCCCTTCACAACACCTCCACCCTCCCATCATCTGTCAGGGGACGGTGAAGGAGCGGAGCTGGATCACCTTATGTAACCAGTTTCCTACGTCCAATAACGATATTAGAGTTTGTGCTGATTTGTGTACTGACCGTGTTTTGGTTGCCAAATATATGATTGTTCACTGTCTAAACAACAATAAACACCCCCCAACGATCTCACCTGACGTATAGATCGTCTACGGATAAAATTCTATATTGACTTTACTATGATTTCTAGTCAATATTACACCTAGATATACCACTTTTCAGTAGGACATGATTTTCCTGACAATTTACTGAAGGAAAAACTACTAATAAAATAATTCCGCAATAAATGTTACTCAATACAGGAGTGACCAAACTGCTCTTTCTATCGCTTAGAGTGCGTGCTAGTTATCTAGCAGGTTCAGGATCGCTCACTTTTCTCCTGTGGTGTGATAACCAAAAATTGCTGAGAGATTATTCAATTAAGAAGTCCCTCCACCAAATTCTCACTAATTCTCACTATGACACTTTTGTTCAGCTGTGTCTAACTGACCCTAACTCACGCTTAGAGTGACGTGTTAGTTTTATATTAGCTAACAACTAATATTTGCTTTTATCTTTTGGAGCAAATAAACCAACCACTGGTGAGGAGAATTAAACTTTTATTTCTACCTGAGGTTTGAGAGGGGGCAGAAGCGGTGGCCTTTTATGCTTTTCAGAGGCCTCTCTACTCCCACGCCTCGCACTAGTTACATGTGCTACATTTGTATTATAGATAGTTCTAGAATGATATAGGGGCTTGGGCTCTGTAAGCTTAATAATGGACTTAGGACATGACTCAGCAATAAGTAATTCATTTCTTTGTCTTTTGGGCCGATCTCAACGGGATCTTGTAGCGCTGAAGCTATGCTCTACACCGCCTTAATTACGAACGGTTATCTTTAGAAATGACTCGGCTATAAAGGAACTTTCTAGACTGTTCTCTAATTGACCCCTTTTTGTGAAGCCGCATCATTACTAATGTTCTAGAGCCTTCCCAATTAATTAACCGATCCGCGGACTTCTGAATCACTTCATGCTTATGATCCGAGATCCAGATCATCAATCATTCCTTTGTTCCGATTTATTTGAGCTTAAAATCAAAAAGTTTTGATGAATCATAGGAAAATATACAAGATCCGGTTTTTTAGCATTTTCTCCTCTTCTGATGCGATCAAAAACTGTCCGCCCGCGCCGGGGAATACTCTATCATATGGTATTCGGTCCGCCAGACTTCCGGGCGCCAATATATTTCCCTTGAGTCACATTACCTTTTGTAAGAATTAGCAAATCAATATATATGAATTATAAGGTGTTTCGCCGTTTGAGCGATATCTCCGTCAGTTTTGAAGCTTTTAGAATGAAACAAAATCGTGGATAAAGTTAAGAAACAGTCCTTCCAGATGGTAAAAAGATTACAGTCAAAAGTTTACTGGTTCCCGAGATATTTACATTTCTTTCCCAATGTTCCTTCTTATTCTGCCGTCTATGTGCTATTTTCTTGTTGTAGGGATATATTCTTTGAATATTACACCTATGTCAAGTTCTAGGCATGATTGTAGTAGATTAAATCTCATACTACATGGGTGTAGATATTTTATAATGATCTTCTAATGTCTGTCCAGTCTCATAAAGATCATGAGATCTGTTAAATGTCTGAACTTGTCACCTGTTCGTTGACTATTCTGATAGATCATTGTTTTATTCTTTGAATATTATTTCTCCTACAACGGACCCCGGGTCCCCATGACCCCTCTCTACAGTCCACAGTCTGGCCTGTAAACACAGCCCATCTCAGGGCATAGCTACTGTGGGTAAGAAAGTGTATAACTAAATAGAAAGTAGGCTACACTTGCCTACTGTGGGTAAGAAAGTGAGAAGAAGGTTAACTTCTCACTTTCCCACAGTGGCCCCAATATGGCGAAAACTTCCGGGGATACCTGGAAGTCACATGAGGTGGGATCCGGGGTCGGATCATGCGGCGCGCGGAGTGTGTGGCACAGGAAGTGCGCGGGAAGTGGAGCGGGTCCGGACGCGGGTCCGGGTCCGGGCTAAGTCAGGGTATGTGCCCTGACATCATCCCCCTACACTTCCCCCGTCCGTTCCGATACTCACCTTCAGACCTGACTACTCTCCTTTCCGCCACTCCCTCTTCCTTACCTGTCCCCTCTCTCCTCCCTCCGTTACTCCTCCGCCACCCTTCCACCAAGTTACGACCATCCACCGCTGTTCCGCACTTCGCACTCGGACACCGCTCGTACCTTACTCCGAGCCTCCGTCATAGTCCCTACCTCGGACTTTGACTCCACCTCGGTCTTAGTCCATTGCATTGGTGACCTCATACTACGTAAACACCATTGCCAATATTCCTCGGACTTCCAACCCCGCCTCCGTAACCTCCGTAAGCTCCGCAACCCCCGAGCCTTGCGGACCACCTTCGGCACTCTCGCTGCCTGTAACGTATTTCCCACGTTTTCCCTTCATCCCTATTTGGACTACTGCTTCTTTCTATTCTAGCCAGTTAGTCATCATCCCCACTTCCCCTCATCCTCCTGCCCCTCTGGGCCTCGCCCTCCCTACCTCCTTTCGGATGTATCACAGGTCCTGCCTTATGACCTTCGGTACCTATCCGCTCCTTCTACCCTTTGTTCCCGTTTGGACGTCTTCGTTCCGATTCGGTCACCCTTTGTTCCCCTTGTGCTTTTGCCCCTTCCGTTATATATATCGGCGCTTGTACATACTCGTCTTGGTTTCAGTCCGAAACCGACCTGAAATGCCCCCTAGAGACTTCCTGCTCACCTACTGTGAAATTAAGGACCAAATGGACAAACAGCAATGGCACAGCGCTCCGCTTGAGTCGCTGAGGCCAAGGTCCCTCCACGCTAAGTCTCCGATTCCACTCCGGAGTCGTCCGTTTCCCCCCATTCTAACAGGAGCTGGAGGCAGAACCTGCACAGTTTGAGGCACTGGTGCCAGAGCAGTACCAGGACTTCCGAGATGTATTCTCGAAGGAGGCTTTTGACCAGCTACCTCTGTGGAAGCCCTGGGACCATGCGATAGACCTGGCACCAGAGGCCAAACTCCCAAGAGGGAGGACCTTCCCCCTGTCGAGGCTGGAACAGAAGGAACTAGATGAGTTCCTCCATGAAAACCTGCGGAACGGGTGCATACAGCCATCCAAGTCCCCAATGGGGGCACCAGTCTTCTTCGTCAAGAAGAAGGACGGGTCATGATGCCTGGTCCAGGACTATCGCAAGCTCAATGAGATCATGGTGAAGAACTCATATCCCCTCCCCCTCATCTCGGATGTCCTCGCGCACCTCCGAAACACCAAGTACTTCTCGGTGCTCGACCTCCACTGGGGGTTCAATAACGTCCACATCAAGGATGGCAATGAATGGAAAGCGGCATTCTTGACCAACCAGGGGCTGTTCAAGCCTACCATCATGTTCTTTGGCCTATGCAACTCCCCAGCAACGTCCCAGACCATGATGAACGACATACTCCGAGACTTCATCGACCGGGAGGTTGTCATCTGTTACATGGATGACATCCTGATCTTCACTGCTACCCTGGAAGAACACTGGAGGGTCATCTGCGAGGTTTTGGAAACGCTGCAAAGAAGGAAGCTCTTCTTGAAGCTGGAGAAGTGCAAGTTCGAGCGGACCCGAATCGAATACCTCAGCCTCATCATCACCAAGGGCAGTGTCGCGATGGATCCCGTGAATATCCGTGGAGTCCTCGACTGGCCGACCCCAACTAAGGTCAAAGAGGTGCAGTCCTTCCTGGGGTTCGTCAACTTCTACCGCCGGTTCATCAAGGATTTCTCGGAGATAGCCTGCCCCCTCCACACATTAACCTGCAAGACGAAGACTTGGGCCTGGGGACCAGATGAGGACCGCGCATTCCACACCCTCAAAGACACCGTCACCTCTGCCCCCGTCCTCGCCTTCCCCACTGACACGGGCCACTTCAAGCTCGAGTCCGACGCTTCCAACTTCACAACAGGTGCTGTCCTCTCTCAGCTCCAGGCAGATGGAGAATTCCACCTGGTAGCTTTCATGTCAAAAGGCTTCACAGACGTGGAATGCAACTATGAAGTGTATGACAAGGAGATGCTTGCAATAGTGTGCACCCTCAAGGAATGGCGGCATTTTCTGCAAGGAGCAGAGGAGAAGGTTGATGTCTACACTGACCACTGCAATCTAGGGTACTTCTGCACCGCACAGCGCCTGAACCAGCGCCAAGCATGGTGGTCGCTCTTCCTCTCTCAGTTCCACTTTACCCTCATCCACTGCCCAGGAAAGCTCATGGGGAAACCAGATGCACTCTCACACTGCACTGACCACCCAAGGGGTAAGGACGACAACGAGGGGCTGACACTCCTCCAACCAACTTGGTTCAAAACCTGCACGATGGAGGTGATCTCCATAGAAGGAGAAGAGATGACTATCCTTGAGAGGATCTGCAGAGCAAAGGACCTGGATGAGAGCGTGGTGAAGGCGATGTGAGAACTCAGAGAGGGGATGGTGAGGTCAGATGAATGGGAGAAACAGGGGGAGCTAGTCCTATACAGAGGAAGAATATATGTCTCCAAGGACCCGCAGCTCTGCCATGATGTCAGGTCACAGTCCATGTATGTAGGGGGTCACATGACCCAGGGAGGTCACTATCGTCCTACCCACTGTGAATCATACATATTTGATACTCACAGCTGGGTTCTAGGACACCCACCTTACACTTTTTTGAGTACTTTTTGTCTGATATCACACTGATCCCTGGCATCACTAGGAACCACCACAATTTTATGTGGAAAACAAGTGAGTTCAAACTTTCATTCAAATTCCACTTGCCACTCCGGCAAGCAAAAGACCCTTGCAACTAGCAAGGAGACAAAACCCCCAGTCAATAAGACTGGGAAACAGGTGAAAGTAATGCCAGCACAACCCCTTATGTGCCAGGCAGAGCTGTCACCTGTAGCAGGAGAACCTCACTTTCGTGAGGGTGCGCAAATTCAGTCATCAGAAGACCCTTGCTTTCGCAAGGAGATGACTTCTCCTGCACTTCACCCAACTCAGTTGGGTACAAAAGCTTTGTGTGATGCCTCCCAGTTGTGCAGGGAGCCAAATCCAAGCCAAACTTACGTGGCAAAACCTGCCACATCATCATTTATGCCCGGGCTCCTCCACCCAGGCCTCAAAGCATTACTCCTCCCATTCTATGTGATGGGAAGGCATCAGAAGCAACCAAACGATTGCTCCCGCTCACACAGGGAGCTGTTTGGAGCTCCAGAAAATGTGGAAAAATCGTCCACATCTTCAGATTTGTCTCGTGTCACCTGTGCGACATCCAGCTTGCAATATTGCAGCAAGCCGGTTCACTCCCAAGTCTACTGAGAGTTACACAAAACCATCAAACGATCACTCCCACTGGCACAGGGAGCTGTTTTTGATTCCAAAAAATGTGGGAAAATCTTCCACATCTCCAGCATCATCTCACATTAACCGCAAGATGTCCAGATTGCAATATAGCAGCAATCTGGTTCACTCCCCAGTCTATACAACTGGGAGTTGTCATGAACAACCAAATGACCATTCCTGAGCCGTTTGGAGTTCCAAAAAATGTGGAAAAATCGTCCACATCTACAGAATCGTCTCGCATCAGCTGCAAAACATCCAGCTTGCGATATAGCAGCAAGCCGGCTCACTCCCCAGTCTATGCGACTGGTAGTTGTACAAATCGATCAAACAACAGCTCCTGCCAGCACAGGGAGCCATTAGTGATCGCAAAAAATGCTTCCACAGTGTCTACATCCTCTCACATTAACTGTGAGATGTCCAGCTTGCAAAATCATAGCATGCTGGTTCAATCCCCAGTCTATGTGACTGGGAATTGTGCAAAACAATCAAACAACAACTCCTGCTCATGCAGGGAGCCGTTTTTGATTGCAAAAAATGTGGAAAAAATCTCCACATTGTCGTTACCGTCTTGCAGCCATAGTGAGACATCCAGCTCGCCGCCTAGGCGTGAGCCGGTTCAAACCCCAGTCTACAAGACTGGGAATCATCCAAAACACTCATGGAATGACCCCCACTTGCACAGGGAGCCAGTCCTGAGCAAAAGAAATGTGGAAAAAATCTCCACATTGTGGTCATTGTCTTACAACTGCAGTGAGACTAGCGCTTCATCCAGGGATGAGTGTCAAAAACCCGTCGGTTATGGAAGAAGGGGTGAATGCGTGAGTCCGAATGCAGGCGGGGGCTCAACTAGAGGGGGATCCGAGGGCTCCGGTGATGAACCGAAGCTTCTCAGGGAGCCCGGTTCTGCTGGATGGTACAAGAGGCTCTAAGAAGGACGCGGCCTCAGCGACTCGGAGGGAGCGCTGTGCCTCCGTTACGTCTCTGTTAGTCCTTGTATTTCTTATGTCTGAGGTGTCTTGTAGAACAGAGACGGGAATCACTCAGAGGGACTTTGGGTGGCATTTTAGTCGAGATTAGAACTGAGGAACTACAGGTTCTAATCTACGTGTATTTATAAAAGTGGATGGGGAGGACTTTAGTCAAAGCCCGAAATGACAAAACGGGGAAAACACCGAAAGGTACCGAATGATACCGAGAGGTACCGAAAGGTTCCGAACGATATCTAAAATGGGGAACTGAGGTGTCGGGCCAAGGAGGGCGGAGTTGGAGTCCGGAAAATGAATGGGGAAGACAAATGGGGAAGGGGGGTTAGCCGACTGAATGGTAGTAAGAAGGTAGTCGTGCTAAGAATGGAAGATGACTAATAAGTGATAGCGTGAAGGAGATCACCGAAGGATACGGTTAGCTCCGAAAGCGGAGTTGCGTGTCCGAAGGATGTTGGGTGACTCCAATAAGTGAAGTGGGCGAGGGAATGGTTTAAGGGCATGTCATGGGATGTCGGAGGTCCGTCAGGATATCGGAGCAAATCCGGGGTCTCCGAATGTTCCGACTCGGGACCGAGGTTCCGGGATGGGAGTAGCCAAGGTTCGGTGTGCCGCAACCCGACCGGAGCTGAGACAGCCAGGAGGGAAGGTGATTTGGAGAGTGGGGAGGCATGGTGTAGGGGATGGTGAAGTTGTTAGGAAGGTGTGATGTGGTGGGAGTGTGCGGGGTCGGGATTCCGGGATATGACAATGAGCGCATCCACTCTAACATGGACAAAGAGTCCATGTCACCAAATTGACACATAAACCCGCATTGATTTCGCTCCGATATCAAAATTAAAATTTAAGAGCATTGACTCTGGCATCATGTGATGAGTCACAGCCAAGTCCCTACCATGCAGGAAACTGAACAAACTGAGCTTAACTTTCAGCCCCCAATGCAGCACTACACACCAAGGGTATATAGCCAAATTAATATATAGACCAAATTTAGGGAATACACAGTTAATCTGAAATAACTTAAGGAAAATGCAGGAAAATGAGAGGAGAAATGGGGGGAAAATGAGGGGAAATTTGAGGGGGGGAATGAGGGGAAATTGAGGAGGGAATTGGGGGGGGGGGGGAATGAGGGGGGAATGAGGGGGGAATGAGGAGGGGAATGAGGGGGGAATGAGGGGGAATGAGGGGAAATTTGAAGGGGGAATGGGGGGAAATTTGGAGGGGAATGGGGGGGGGAAATGAGGGGGAAATTGAAGGGGGAAATTTGGAGGGGAGAATGGGGGGGAATGGGGGGAAAATTGAGGAAGGAATTGAGGGGAAAATTGAGGGGGGAGTGGGGGGGATGAGGGGAAATTTGAAGGGGGAAATTGGGAGGGAATGGGGGGGAATGGGGGGGAAATTGAGGTGGGAATTGGGGGGGGAATTGAGGGGGGGGGATGAAGGGGAAAATGGGAGGAAAATTCAGAAAATGGGGGACTTTCTAAAAATGGAGAATGTCCAAAAAATCAGGGGAAATTAGGGGGAAAATCAGAAAATTTGGGATAAGTTAGGGAGAGATATTTCAGGAAATTAGGAATAATTGGAAAAGAAATTAAATCACTTTTTTGATAATTCAATGTGTATTGGAAAGTGCCAAAGTGGGGCAATGTAGCAATGTATGTTTCAGTGTTAGAAAAGTCTCCCACCATGTTTTGGTGAGCCAAATAACCATGGCTTTTTGACCATGGGAAATTTGGTGTCAAAGGCTTGGATGATATCTGAAGAATACATCAGCTTTTTGTTTGCTTTATTGGGTGGTATTTTTAATTTACTTCATTTGGAACACTTTTTTAAAACTGATTTATACCCTACATAACATGCATGGTTACATTGCCACACTTTGGTGCTTTCCAATTCACATAGAATCATCAAAATTGGTTGAGTTTTGAGCAAGAAATGAGATGAAAGATAAAGTGCAAATTTTTGAATTTCAGAGTTTTCCTCATATTTTGTAAATAGCAATAAAAAAAATAAGGTGCTGATTTTAGTAACCACAAAGGTATATGAGCTCTATGAGCCCACTGAGCTCATAGAGCTTTCAGAGCAATGACAATGGCCATTTTACACACATATATATTCATATTATCTTTGCACTACTGGTGCCAAAATAACTAAGCAGATTTCATGGAGATATGAAGACCATCCATGATTTAAAAACAAAAAGCTCATAGAGTGTTTCAAGTAATGATGCTGGCCATTTAATATGCATTTCCAAAAATGTATATACATATTATCTTTGCACTTCTGCATCCTTAGGAGAATAAAACCATTCAAACATCCAATTTTCTCCACCCAATGTGTAGAGGGTGCACAGCAAAAAGACTCAATTTGCTCACAGAGCTCTGAGAGCTCCCTACCAAGTTTGCTGATGTGGGGACACAATCTGAGGGCGATGATGATGCCATCCCAATGCCTAGCAGAGGAAGCCCAGGATATAGAGGTGAAACCATTGACGTTGGAAGAGCTGGTGCCTGAGCACTACAGAGACTTCCAGGATGTATTCTCAAAGGAAGCCTTTGATGTGCTGCCCCCCCAAAAGCCTTGGGACCATGCCATCAACCTAACCCCAGATGCCAAGCTCCCTAGGAGCAAGACATTCCCCCTGTCCCAACCAGAACAGAAAGAACTAGACAAGTTCCTATGTGAGAACCTGCAGAACAGGCACATATGCCTGTCAAAATCGCTGATGGCCACCCCCATATTCTTTGTCAAGAAGAAAGACAGGTCCCTGCACCTGGTCCAGGATTACCCAAAAAGTATTTCTTGGCACTAGATCTGTGCTGGGGGTTCAACAACGTGTGGATCAAAGATGGCAATGAGTGGAAGGTGGCGTTTGTGACCAACCAGGGCCTGTTCAAACCCACAGTGATGTTCTTTGGGCTGTGAAACTCCCCAGAAACCTTCCAGACTATGATGAACAACATCCTCTGGGACTTCATTGACCAGGAGGTCGTTATCTGCTACATGGATGACATCCTGATCTTCACATCCACCCTGGAGGAACACCGGAAGGTTGTGTGGGAAGTGCTGGAAATGCTACAGAAGAGGAAGCTCTTCCTCAAACTGGAGAAGTGCAAGTTTGAGCAGTGCTGCATCAAGTACCTTGGACTTGTCACCTCCAAGGGCAGCATTGCCATGGACCCAGTGAAAGTCCAAGGAGTCCTTGACTGGCCAACACTGATGAAGGTGAAGGAAGTACAATCCTTCTTGGGCTTTGTAAACTTCTACCATCACTTCATCAAGGACTTCTCTGAGATGGTGTGGCCACTCCACACACTGACCCACAAAGCAAAGGCCTGGACTGTAGTAACTCAGGTTAGCACCCCTGGGGCAGTCTGGAGTAGACTTTAGCCTTGATACAATAAGTAGAAAGGATAAAGTCGACTCCAAAGTCACATGACTATATGTATAGAGTGAAGATTGAAATGAAAAGAGACAACTCAAACTACAACAATATCCTGAGACATGCCCTTAAACCATTCCTCCACCCATTTCATTTATTGGAGTCACCTAACATCCTTTGGATACGCAACTCCGCTTTCGGAGCTACCCACATCCTTCAGTGATCTCCCTCACGTTATCACTTATTAGTCACCTTCCATTCTTAGCACAACTACCTTCTTACTACCATTCAGTCAGCTAACCCCCTTTACCCACTTGTCTTCCCCATTCATTTTCCGGCCTCCAACTCCGCCCTCCTTGGCCTGACACCTCGGTTCCCTGTTTTAAATATCATTTGGGACCTTTCGGTACCTCTCGGTATCATTCGGTACCTTTCGGTGTTGTCCCATTTGTCATTTCGGACTTTGACTAAGTCCTCCCCATTCTCCTTTATAAATACCTGTAGATTAGAACCTGTAGTTCCTCAGTTCTAATCTCGACTAAAATGCCACCCAAAGTCCCTCTGAGTGATTCCCGTTCCTGTTCTACAAGACACCTCAGACATAAGAAATACAAGGACTAACTGAGACATAACGGAGGCACAGCGCTCCCTCCGAGCCGCTGAGGCCATGTCCTTCTTAGAGCCTCTTGTACCATCCAGCAGAACCAGGCTCCCTGAGAAGCTTTGGTTCACCACTGGAGCCCTCGGACCCCCCTCTAGTTGAGCCCCACCTGCATTCGGACTCACGCATTTACCCCCCTTCCAACCCGGGTTTTTGACACCAAATCTCACATATGTCGGCTCCTACCTCCCAATACCAACCAGGACCCCCTCTACCCCTCCTGCCATCCTCCTTCAAGCCACCATCAAGACCGAGAGTACCACCAGATATCACACGTTTCACCTCAGTTGAACAAATTGTGGCACAGGATGGAGGGACAGTGTCTTTGCTAAAGGATGCTATGATCATTCAAGGTACACATAGTATGTTTAGTAATGTCCTATTTGCTATTCTCATGACGATGTTGATAGGTGCGCCTCGTTCACCCATTCTGCTACTTTCCCCCGGTCCTGAGGCTGCAAGCCATGTTGAGAAATGGAGAACAGAGTTGTCTCATAAGCTCCCTACTGTTTCCTTTTCTATCGGGATACCTCCAGTCTAATACATAGAGGATGTCTAGAAGGTAGTATCAAGCGGGTGTACCGTCAGACGCTGATCCGCATTGTGGCCATGAACACTGATAAGATTTGCCCCTACAATGGAACATACACCTCCTGGGTGAGCGCTACACCCTCAGCGAAGACAAGCCTCTTGAACGCTTCTCCA
Organism: Cantharellus anzutake; assembly: GCF_015039405.1. Classification (NCBI taxonomy): domain Eukaryota; kingdom Fungi; phylum Basidiomycota; class Agaricomycetes; order Cantharellales; family Hydnaceae; genus Cantharellus; species Cantharellus anzutake. Next base: position 32,029 of record NW_024067131.1, on the reverse strand, counting down.
AAATATCGAGAGTTCATGGACTTTTGCCAGAGACCAGTCAGCTTCGATCCACTCTGCCCATACCTTGCGCTCATTGAGCTCTGCCCCCCTTTTCATTATATCAAAGTGCCACTCGTTAACATCGACTTGCTTCATGCTCCTGATGGTTTGAATTGGCTCCCAACGTCTGAGTGGAGAGAGAGGCTCTTAGGCACACAGTCCATGCTGAAGCAACTCCTTCACCACATTCAGAGCACTGTCTCTCGTCTCTGCCGAGCAGAAATCCTTCCCTCTCACCGTGAAATCATCAGAATACTCAAGCACGAGTCAGAGCTCTATCTCGACAAGCTGCTTCAATCCTGCATAATTGCAGGATCCGAGACATATCATTGTGAAACTGTTGGCGAGATCGAGTGCCAGATTGGAGAACTACGAGGACTTCTTCGCTATTGCCTTCTCGTTTCCCTCAATGCATGTGCCGTATTGGGTGGTATGGAACTTCCGACGTGGCCAGTTCAAGAAATAGCCATTGGAACTATTTTTGACAGCTCAGACGGCACTCACTCTGAGGTTCACGACCTCACTCTCAGCGCCTCTGCCCAAGCCTTTGCCCTCACTCTAGAACGGTGGGGAATTCCCCATTGGAGTGTGGAATATGGTGAAAAGCGCTTTGCAGTTTGTTGATCATGTCCCCCTCTATTCGATCATGCAGCAGAGCATGCCCTTCAACAGGAGATACGGAACCATGCTCAATCCAAAGACTCGAGAGGCATTGTGAAGGGGGATATTATTGTCGGGTTCGATTTTGTTGTTACAGGAACCATCACATGTTCTCGCCCTCAGCATTACGTGTTCGTGGCTCCACGAGATGATTCCTCCAGTCAGCAATTTGTCATGGAGCAATGCCTGAATGCGCTCGCCCCCGAGGGGAATGCTATTCCGTTCAGCGACTTCACTGTTACAATGAAGAGTGTGCTACAAGGAGTCTGGCTAGATTCAAAATACGAAGAGGGCCTTCACCATAGAGCGACCCTGGAAGGAACAAAATGGGAAAAGATGAGAATTCCATTCGCCATTGGCACCCATACTCCACTGTTGACAGCATTTGTCAAAATACCTCCCTCGTACTACCAACCTAACCATCCCCTTCCATCGTCTAATCAATCTGTACCCTTTATTGGCCTGTCTAGCACTTTTTCGTCACCTAGGGTTGACACTGCTGCCGCTGATGTTTGGGTTGGCATATCCATATGCCTATCAGGTCCAGTACTGGAGCTACGTGATGACTTGGAAGTGGTCAAGACATGGGGCGTTCTTGCCTTTCGAGAAGTCCGTGATCCCTCCTTGAACTGGAAAGTGGAGGGCTGGGATGGCTCGATGCACATTCTGAAGTTGCTTTGCAAGACACAGGAGTGCAATGAGAGTCTCAGGCGATGCCTCCAATCAAGATTTTCAGGTGCAATTCTCAGAGATATCAACATGCACGACTACACCCCAAGCGGGTATACTGGCATCTATGAGCTTGGGTACATCAGCGAGGTCTTTTCTCGCCCATACGACGAAGCCACCACCAAAATCCTCCTGGATCGCGCTCCAGCACCACTCATCCCTTGAGGCCCAGACACACTGCCAGCCGAGATAACAGAGCTGTGGACGCGGATGTACTCACAAGATCTTTTCGCTTCCTGATTATAATGGTGACAGCCGGCCAAGGACGCTTGCCATTTAACGTCATCAAGGTGACCTTCAGGTGTGAAGCGCTTGAAAGGATGTGCTTGCACAGGCCTCTTGAGCTGAACCAAGAGGAATATCTTGGACTCCTTCGTTTTTGTCTCATCCTTTGTCACCTTCAGCGCTTCAGGCGTGCATTCCATCAACGGATCTACCTTTCGGAGGGCTCTATCTACCCCAGTGTTGTCCATTTCATTTCCAGCACTGGAAGGCAACTTTTTGAGGGCATTGAATGTCAATCGAATGAGATGTTAAGGAAGTCCGGGAACCCATCTCAAGAGGAGTTTGAGTCCATTTGCTGGCAGCCAAAAACTGGGCTCTTCGCACTCAAAATGGCGGAGTTCCCACCTGCTCCTCCAAACAAGCCAACCAAGGAGGATCTATGTGGCGAACTGTAGTTGGAGAGTTGCCTAACATTGCACAATGGCTGTCGTATTCGTTGTCTATGCCTCCATGTACTCCGGTGTCTTCTACCCAATTATTTCATGCAACGTAGATTGTGTTCTCATTTGGCACAGCACGAAATGATGTTGTATGATATATGTCATCTAATCCTCACATCTGGCTATTGAACGCCGTTTAAACCATTTTAATTTTTACTCAACTTGATCCTTATGTCCTTATAAATAAGTATACTTGGTGGCATTTCATTTCAACCAAACGCCAAACATAAATTTGTAGAATACTGATTACCACTTAGGCCCAAATGTTAGGATTGGCTATTACCCTCAGGGTGCCCTGCATGGCAGCCTGGCGATCCATTTGTCCATTACCCCATCCCTTTCTTCGCTGGCCTCTGCCTCGTCAAGCAGCTGAGCTACTGACCTAGCAACCTTCCCAACATCAGCCCCTTTATTTAGAAGAAGTTCTTCCCCAGCATCATTAATGAGCCGCCAATGCAAGGAAATATCTGGCTCGTCGAGTGGTGACTGTTTGCTTTTAATTTGCTCAGCAATGACATTGACCTTAACCAGGAGTTCAACATCTTGACTCTCGAGTGCTTCCAAACGAAGGATCATGGCAGCCTTTATAGCCGCCCTCCACACCCCATTCTGTGCACACCTAAGGAGGTGGTCATAGGTGATGGGCTCTCCATTTGTACTTGCTGTGGAGGAAGGAGATTCTGAACATGAGCGAGAGTCATGTTCATTCTTGACAGTGAGATAGCTGACACCGTTGTTCTTCTCCCTCAATCCTGACTGCCCTTTAATCAGGCTGCTTTGGGGTGTTGGGTTAATCACCTTAAGCGGTGGAATAGATGCCATTCTTGGGGATCGGTCCATCGTTCCACCCCTTGGCTTTGCCAGAATATTGTCCCCATTTTGCAGCAAAGGATCAATGGGAAGAATGGCGGTACTCATGCTATTCCCGCTTTGGGGCATCGGATTAAATTGCGTGATGGCCACTGTGGGAGAGGCACTGCATCCTCCCTCTCTGGAGATGCTTCTTCTGTTTTGCGGCTTCAGATTGAAGTGAGGCATGGTGTGCAATGCCCCAATCTTCGGGGCCTCATCCTCGCTTTGTGGCATCAGATCGAAGCGAGGGGTGCTGGGTGCTGTGTAAGATTCTTCCATTGTCAGGACCTCGTTCTCACTCTGTGTTGTCAGATCGAAGTGAGGGATTGTGTAAGATCCTCCAATTGTCAAGACCTCATTCTCACTTTGAGGCAAAAAATCGAAGCGAGGGATGGTGGTCATTGTTCCAATCTTTGGGACCTCATTCTCATTGTGTGGCATAAGATCGAAGTGAGGGGTGGTCGTTGTTGTGTGAAATCTCTCAATTTCCGGCACCTCGTTCCCACCTTGCTGCATCAGATGAAAGTGTGGGAGGATGGATGTGTGGGACTTGCCAGCTGTTACCGGCGAAACCGATCTGTCTGATTCATGCAGCTGCTCACTAGGGGTCTCTGGAATGGTCGTTTCGTTTGCCTGACTAGTCCCAGCTGTTGTTTCCGGCATTGTTTTCACTACATGGTTGCTTGCGACTGGGACCTTCCGTCCGGGCTTAGCTCTCGCCTGTTTAGGCTTACTTGATATCCTCTTCAACCTAGTCCTCGTCCGTTTGGGGCTTGGATGACTTGATGTCCCCTGGTCATTGGCACTAGTCGCTTCTGGCAAGTCTGCCTTGCATTTTTCTGGACGTCCTGCTCGAGTGCTGACAGCCACTGTCTTGGCCACTGCCCTGCATACCTGATCTTCGGGAAATACATAAGATTGAACCTCACCCTTTGGGTCTGGAGCCCAGTGCACTACCTCGCATTCCACATATTCCTCTGGACAATGGTACCTCAGCTCTAACCTTCAAACATTTACTGATATACCCTTACCTTCGGTCATTGTCTCGACTCCCAACCTCTGGGCTGGAATGGTGTGAGAGAGTTGCAACAAGCAACGGGCAGTTTCACGTGGCGTCCAATTGGATGGCAGTGACTTATCCAAGCATGGTACTCCATGATGCCACCTGGCAAATCAAAGGCGATGCTCGAGTAAGAGGGGGAGAATGTTGGCACTCTTCCAGTTGTCCTGCACCTCGTCAGCTGAGCCCACTTTATCACCTAGCGTGTATGTCAGTTGGTGATCACCCAGGCTCAACCTGAAGACATACTGATTAACATCCGAAGTTGTTTAGCACACCACTTGCGGCACTCCATGGGCTTACCAAACTCCTTGTCGATTTCAATAGTGAAGCTATCCTCGTTTTTCATCACTGGTGTATAAAAGTCCACATTATCCTCATCTATAGCCCTCGGCTTCACGCATACATTGCTGCCACCTGGATGCCTCTCTAAGTCATCATTAAAATGGACAGTTTTTTATCACTAAGGTGACAGAGGAAAGCTCTACAGCAAGTTAGCATAAGCAGCAGGAAAGGGCCGGATATACAGCCTTTTCTTTGGCAGCATTGGGCTGATAAGGGCTGAGGAAACATTATAAGTAGGCTCCTTGTGCATTGCCATATCTATCTTGCTCACCTGAATGCTGATACTCCATCATACAGGGACCTCATACTTTGCGCGGCCTGTTGAGTAAAGGGTAATCCCAATGTTTTCACTAGTTCAGCAATGAATGGTGAACTGGTGAACGCAATGGTTGACTCTTGTGGTGGCACTGCTTCATTGGAAGTGAAGCCCACAAGTGCAATGCCAACAGGGTAAATCGAGCTGAGCATGGAAGCCTATCATGTCACTATTTTGTCAAATTAGATCTACAATAATATTGATCTCCAACTTCACCTGAGCAGTGTATCTGCCAGTCAGCTTTTGTAGCAAGTAGAAGCCCTTTTCAGATCGTGTTTCCCTCTCGTCTTTTGGTAGGATTGCATCCCCATAATGCACGAGCAACTTGTCATAAAAGCCTTTGCTTCATCGGCCCTCTCAGGGTATTTCTCTTCGATCTTCAATTGCTCTGCCTTACGAAGGCTTCCTGCCTCTGAGCTATCTTTCCCAGCTGAAAGGGGAAATATTGAGTGTGTGAGAGTGTGACCATGTTGTGAACTTATGGTGCAATTTCAACCATGCCTGCCAAGCTGTTTGTCCTACCTCACTTGGAACATGTGAACGGAAACGTTCCATGGCCTCCTGAGGTGACTTGCCACGTTCCTTTGCATATGTGGCAATGCATGTCTCTAGGAATACTGTCCGGAATGTTGAGGATAACTGAGTGGCTTGGAGCTGTTTAGATAATGACTCACTTTCGAAACTTAAGTCATTTGTCAGTGAGACAGCGTCAAATATGTTGCCAATTGTTCCAATAGTTTTCACTGTGTGACACGTGGAATTTCAAGCAGTCGAAAGCGCTTGAAAGATCCACTTTCAGACAGAAATAAGGAGTTTTTCCAAAATATTATTTTCTCATGAAATAAACACTTTCAAGCACATTTCAAGTGCTTGAAATCGTTAGTCATAATTTTATGCACATTGAATTCGTACATTATCAAGACATCATGCGCAGGAAATTGTGCCATATCGAGTATGTACAATTGGAATTCAAAGGCAAGCAATACATACTTGATTGCACTCACGGAAAGTAGGAAAAGCGTCAAGCTATGTGCATATTTACAGCCCAGCACCTTAAGAGATGTCGAACAACCAAGTCAGAGCTGGGAAACGGTCTCAACCAAAGTTCAACCCGGAAGCTGAGAAGGAAGTAGTCCATCTGCACCATTCTGTCAGGTGAGGAGCTGGACATGAAGTCGTGAGAGAAACAAGTGAAGCAAGCAGTGAACATGCGAAGGTGTCAGGGACAGCTCTGAAAGCGGTGAGGTCCCAGTGTGAGGGACTCGATGGGACAGATGTCAGCTATGCGTAGCAGCGGTCCCGTTGCGGGGTGAGCGTCCCCGACCACTTAGTTTACCTGAAGTGGGAAGTTGTATTATCATTAAAAGGGGAAGCTACAGTACTTACCCGAAGTGGGAAGTTGAGAAGAAGGCTGCTTCTTCTGTTCCCACCCCAGGTGCTATTATATACATGCGGCTGAGGTCACGTCATCCCTGCACACAGCCGCACTCCCCTGGGCATCTCCGTGGGAGATCCCAGAGGTGTGCTGCTCTGTGAGCGGGAATGTGCGTGGCAGGTGCGGCGATCGGGGGAGCAGGGTTAAGTGTGTAGTAATACATAGAGAAGGGGAAGTCGACCATGGAACGGAAATAGGAAGAAAGAAGGAAAAGGGGAAAGGAGACACAGGGAGTGATAGCGGGGGAGCGGAGTAGGGCAGCGCGGCGCGGGGTCAGGTGTGTGCCCTGACATCACCCCCCCTTAAGCCGCTTCGCCTCGAAGCAGCTGGGCGGTTCTCTCTTTCTCTCCCTGGGGCATGTGGGTGCATCCGGTGGAACTCCTCGACTAGGTCTGAGGCATGGGTTAGGTCGTCGCGCGTGAGCCATTGGTTTTCTGAGTGTGGCCAGCCTGTATACTTTACCAGGTACCGGAGTTTTCGGCGCAGCCACTTAGAGTCTAGGATTTTCTCTACTTCATACTCCTCTTCTCCATCCATGAGTGTTAGAGATGGGCGGAAACGGACGACTCCGGAGTGGAATCGGAGACTTAGCGTGGAGGGACCTTGGCCTCAGCGACTCAAGCGGAGCGCTGTGCCATTGCTGTTTGTCCATTTGGTCCTTAATTTCACAGTAGGTGAGCAGGAAGTCTCTTGGGGGCATTTCAGGTCGATTTCGGACTGAAACCAGACGAGTATGTACAAGCGCCGATATATATAAGGAAGGGGCAAAAGCACAAGGAGAACAAAGGGTGACCAAATCGGAACAAAGACGTCCGAATGGGAACAAAGGGTTAGAGGGAGCGGAGCGGTACCGAAGGTCATAGGGCAAGACCTGTGATACATCCGAAAGGAGGTAGAGTGGGCGAGGCCCAGAGGGGCAGGAGGATGAGGGGAAGTGGGGGTGATGACTAACTGGCTAGAATAGAAGGAAGCAGTAGTCCAAATAGGGATGAGGGGGAATTGCGAGAAATACATTACAAACGGCGAGAGTGCCGGAGGCGGTCCGCGAAGCTCGGGGGTTGCGGAGCTTACGGAGGTTACGGAGGCGGGGTTGGAAGTCCGAGGAATATTGGCAATGGTGTTTACGTAGTATGAGGTCACCAATGCAATGGACTAAGACCGAGGTGGAGTCAAAGTCCGAGGTATGGACTATGACGGAGGCTCGGAGTAAGGTACGAACGGTGTCCGAGTGTGAAGTACGGAACAGCGGTGGATGGTCGTAACTTGGCGGAAGGGTGTAGGAGTGACGGAGGAAGGAGAGAGGGGACAGGTAAGGAAGAGTAGTCAGGTCCGAAGGTGAGTATCGGAACGGACGGAGAAAGCGTAGGGGATGACGGGAGGGTGGAGGTGTTGTGAGGGGGGAGCGGAGTTGTAGGAAGGGTGGCGAGTAGGGCGATGTTCAGTCCGAGATGAGTATCGGAACAGACGGAGAGGTAAGAGGAGGGGTGTGTTGCCAAGACCGAAGGTGAGTATCGGAATGGCAACGGTAGGTTATGACTCCGGAGGTGAAGAGGGTGGAGGTCTGGAAGTTGGTCGGGGTCGGGTATGCACGGATATGACACATGAGGTCTGGGCCTGGGCGGGGGTCGGCGGGGCGTTCTGCAATCTTGTCCGGGCGGTGCGTCTGATGTTTGTTACCGATACAACTGGGTGGATCCCTCTTTGTCGGGCAGTGAGCCGGAGTTTGACAGCGGTGGGGGAGACGACTTTAATAATCGTGAAGGGACCGGTCCATTTATGGTCCAGCTTCTTGGTTGGGCGGTCTGTCATGTAATTCTGGGTGCTGAGCCAGACCTGGTCGCCTTCTTGGTATGTAGGGGCCGCCTCACGGTTCCAGTCGTAGTAGCGGGCCATCTCATCCGCTGCGTGCTCTAGCGCCGCCTTCGCCTCTTCTTGCATCTTCATCATCCTCGATGAGAAGGCATCAGCAGCTTCTACTTCGGATGTGCGTGTGGGCTCTGTCCCCATCCTAGGGTGTTGGCCAGTGTCGAGCTCGAAAGGGGTTCGGCGGGTGGAGGAGTGGATGCGGTTGTTATAGGCAAACTCCGCTAGCGGGAGCCAGTCCACCCAGTCGTCTTGGCGATGGTTGACAAACACCCGGAGGTAAGCCTCTACCTCTTGGTTTACTCTCTCCGTCTGCCTGTCTGTCTGGGGATGGTAGGGCGTTGAGGGGGTGAGCTTGATGCCGAGGAGGTCCGCGAGTCCTTTCAAGAATCGTGAGACAAATGCACTCCCTCTATCGCTGAGAATCTCTTCAGGGAGACCGTGGTGCTTCCAGACGTGTTCGAGGAAAAGCCACGCGATCCCTGCCGAGTCCACCATTGTCACCGTTGGAATTGTGTGGATGCGTTTGGATAGGCGGTCCACTACAACCAGGACAGCGTTGTAGCCCTTGGACTCAGGGAGTTCTCCAATCATGTCTACCGAGATTACTTGCCAGCGGCAGTGTTGTGGGGACAACTCTGTGTACCGCAAAAAGTCGGATTCTGCGGAATTTGGTCACCAACACGCAGTACACATCCGCTGACGCTCACGATACTCATTCTATCACTATCCAACACTCCTTACACTCATTCCTTATTTTTCCTTATTTTCCCCATCATTCCCGACAACCCCAAGCAAAATTCCCATGCCCAACCATGCCGCCAATTTCACCCCCTCTCCAGATCTCCATACCTACACACACAACCCAGCCATTTTTCCACCCGATAGTAATGCTCTACCTTCCTTCTTCACCCCCGGAGCATTTCCCAGAATGGCAATCCCATACCCGGATGGTTCAGCACGGAGTATACTCTCACATGGTCTTGACAGCACCTGTCAATGGCCACATCTCAAGAAGTACTGCACCAAATGGGACGAATAGGGGCTCGTTGGAAAGCTGGAGACGAGGAGGTTGCTGACGGGAGGATAGGCGGGCGCTGTGGCGAAGCGTTGCGGAATTAACTTTTACATTTCCCATTTCGGACCCGTTATGATATATCCCCCATTCATTCATATTTCTTTTATTGTTTCTTTGTTCCCAATTGGATATTCATCATTTACGGTTGCCTAACGGCCCGTTTACATTCCCCCAGTCCATTCATTTCATTTAAAACATATATAAACTAGATAACAACTTGTACATAACAAGTTAGTATTGAATAGACCCGTGAAGGGACAAGCAGAAGTTGCATCCAAGTGGCAAAGACGCCATCCACGACCCTAACGCCCCCATTGAGCTAGTTGCTCACGTCTAAGACCCCTCACATCATAATACTCAGCCTTGACGTCCAAGAGAGACGTAGGTGAGTGTTTGTTTGAGGTTTTTGCAGACTCAGTAGCGCCCACGGACCAAGACCCGGCCTCACGAACCACACCTGCGCACACTACCACCCTCCCCCTTCTCTCTGTCTCGAGTCTAGGCGATAGACCCGTTACAAAACTGGTGGTCCTTACAGGGGAGGGATTTCAGCAGTGTTTGCGCCTCCATTTTCCCCAACTTCCATACTCGTTCCAAAACCTCGCATAGACGGACGTAGCGCTTGTACGCGCAGTTAGAAGAACTTTTATTTGATTACAACCCAAGTTACTATAGTACACGCAAGATGTCTCACACCTCTCATGCCGTTCCCGCTGCTGGCCCTGCTGGCAACCCCACCCCCACAATCCACACTACTACAGTCAGCCGTATGCCCGGTGCCCGCTCCAGGGAAGCCCCCAGGTTCAAAGGAACCAAGCTGAAGAAGTTTCTCCACGATTTTGAACTTCAAGCCAACTCCGCAAATCTTACCAACCCGCAAAAATGCGACTATATTGTCTCCTACTGCACAGAGAAGGAGGCAAAGTTTATTCGCACTCTTGACAGCCTCCAGAACAAAGATTGGGATGCGTTGAAGCAAGATCTCTTCAACTTTTACCCCACTGAACAAGAAGACCGCGTTTACCGCCCCAAGGATCTCAGAAAATTCGTAGAAAAGAAGCGCAAGCTCAGGAACCGTAAAGACTTTGACGATTACCACAGACAGTTCCAGGTTATTGCCAAATCACTTGAGCAAAGGCACGCACTCAATGCTGGTGACAAGGACGATTATTTCTATCGAGGGATCAAGTCCCCCGCGTTCCGCAAAAGAGTCAAGCAAGAATTGAAGGCCCACAACCGTTGGACCGACCTAACTCGTGCACCCCCTATGGATCATGTCGTCACTACGGCCAAGGAGCTCTTGCAGCACGACCTGTACCACATAGACGAATCTGACAGCAACTCAGACTCCGCAAGCGAGTATTCCCCAGAGAGTTCCCCAGAAGACAGCGATTATTCCGAAGACAACGACTCAGATACTGAGGCTGAGCCAGAACCCCCAACCTCATCACATCGGAAACTGGCTAAGCCACCCAGCAAGAAGACAACGAAGAAAACCAAGTTCAGAACCGTTGAACCCGGCGAAGACACTAAGGCCGTCGAGGCCAAAGTGGAAGTACCCCAGAATCCGAACTTCAAGTCCAACATGGAAGAACTTGAAGACCGTATGAACAGGCTAACTATTGCAATGGCCCGCCTCACAGACAGGACTCGCAACACTCGGCCCCCTCACGATCGGTGTTTCATGTGCAACGGACTCGGTCACCAAGCCAAGGATTGTGCTGAGACTAAAGCTTTCATCGCTGCCGGAGTACTCAGACTCGACGCATCTAACAGACTGATCATGGCTGACGGTTCTTATTTACCACTCAACCCCAATGGAGGGGGAGCAGCCCACTTAATCCGTGAACAAGCTAACATGCGTACTAGTGCTGCAACTCTAGAATGGATGCGCGACTACGAGCAAGCCCATCAAGAGTTCGCTGTCTTAGGTGACGGCGAGTTTGAAGTCCTGCCCGCGCAAGCGTACCCAGCCGAGGGAACTGACGCAGATAAGACGAAGACATCCAGAGCCAAGCCGTATGATCGGGCCCCTAGTCCAGGGCCACCACTTCCCATTAGGCGAACCATTCCATCCGAGGAATTGGGGACGCCACCCAACCGTGCGTACGTTGAGCTTCCTCAACGACCTGTCACCCTCAAACGGGCCCAGCCCCAAGACGTTCCAATGGTCAGTGCTGAACCCGTACCCCAAGACAAAGGAAAGCAGAGGGCGTATCGACGCCAGCCACCCGTCAATACAGCCGGCCCCTCGGGAACGAGTGGCCCACGAGCTAAGGTCACCTTTGAAGAAGGCCCTGCCCCTAATGCAAAGGCACCACCTGCCAGGAGAACCATTCCTGCTTATAAGTTCGCGTCCGAGCTGCAGGATAAGTTAAACACCGAGTCTGCATTTGAGCAACTCATGGCACAGAATGTGACGCTGCCGCTGGGCACCGTCTTAGGATCTTTTTTCGAGCTCAACAAGCGCATGCAGACGGCGACAAAGGTGCAGAGGATCCCATTGAATAAGAAGTCCAGTACTGCGAGTCTGCAGTACACCGCACCCGTCAACTATGACTCAGACGATAGCCAGCCCATCTACGAAGTCCATAACTTAGAAGCTGGTGTAGATAGTGTACCAATGCCAGTAGAGGACGAGCCAGCCCCCAGCGAGACAGTTTACGATGTCTTTGACTTAGATTCGTATTTCAACACTGAGGATGAACCTGAGGATGATCACAAAGGCCCCGATTTGGATCTGCGCCTCAACAAAAACGAGGATAATTCTGAGAAACCTTTTGAAACCTTTGACCTTAAAGCATGTCTCGAGGACAAGGACCTCTTCAACTTGGCCCTCCAAGTCATGGATATCTATGACCATTTTGACGACGAGGATTCCTGTCAAGTGGCGCATAGCACCCCCAAACCAGTTCTGTGCCCCAATGCCGATAAATTCAACAAGACCCTGCTTGAGAGGCGCGATTTGGACTCTCATTCCAGCAATAACACCCCCTGTTCACTTGACGAGGATTATGATCCTGATTGGGAGGAGTATATCCGAAAAACCAAAAGCCGGCAGCCACCAAGGATTATCGAGACTCAAGTAGACGATCCTTCGCCACTCACGCAAGATACTAGCTCTGGCCAGGTGGTATTCGAGAGCTTGGGCCTTGAGTCCCAAGGCGATGATAGTAGTAGCACTTGGTCCATCGGCACGGATGACCAAGCTGAGAATTACTATCGGCAGCTCTTGGAATCTGAGCACATACGCGAATTCGGGCGCCCTTATCTTGGCACCAGTACTACGTCTAAGAAGCCCTCATTTTTGGCTATGGTAACCGCAAAGATTCAAGGACAGATTAGCAACCATCCTTGCACTATGCTAGTTGACACCGGCAGCGAGCTCAACATCATGACAAGCAAGCAAGCTTATGCTCTGGAACTCCCAGTCGACCCTACTGGCGCCATGTGGACTCTTCGCGGTGTATCTGGACACCAAGTCACCTTAGAAGGTCTATGTAGAGACGTACCCATTACCATTGGGGGAATTGAAGTTACCCATAACTTCTTTCTTACGTGAGATGCCCTTCACGGAAAGGATATGATACTAGGTCAACCATGGCTCTTCAGCCACTCTACTAAGATCGAATATATGCATGATGTAGGGATGGTAATTCAAGTCTGGAATGAGGGAAACCAAGATAGCGGAGCATCCGTCCGCATCAAACTTCCGATTATGAATGCCCCGTTTATCCTGTTCAAGCTCGTTGTTACGCGAGAGCTGCCGCCACTACATACGACATTAACACTGTGAGATCTGGGTCAGATCCCCAGACATCAGAGCCGCCACAATTCCCGAGCTGCATTCCTCCAACATTCACCACGCCACAGACAGAACTTAAAGAGCTAAGGCCTGACGGCCTTGATCATGTACTAGTGGACCATAACATGGAAGATCTAGAAGTCCCCAGAGCGCTTAAGAATGCTTGGATACCTTCCAAGATGCCCCATAGTCTGGGATTCACGGATTATACTGAATGGGTCACCCTAGTCAAGGGACCGGGCTTGAACTCAGCTAAGGAAATGTCGACAGAGATGGAATGCTTTCCATTCCCCATGCGCGATTCTGGTCTCGTATACGCCTCAAATTGCCCTGAGCCGGCAACCCGAGTGACATCCTTGACTGCACTACCGGAGCAAAAGCTTAAAGAGCCAAGGCCTGACGGCCTTGACTATGTTCTAGAAGGATGGGAAGCAGTCCATGCTGAGGATTCAAGAGCCGCTGCAGGTCCCTTGGCATTGTCTGGTCTGAATTCCATGGGAATTGTCGAGCACATCGATACCGCTGCAGCACAAGACTTCCCGTGCACGCATCATGAGCCCATTGTTGAAGAGTCGTTGCCTGTTACTGCTCAGAACTCAGAGATTGGATGTACCATTGTCAAGCCTGAATCAACGGAGGCAGCAATGATAGCTCGCATTGCACCGAAGTCCTTCACTGGACTTGAAATTTGTTTTCTTGCTAACTTCTTGACTGCACAAGAGAAGCCCGTTGTCCACGCCAAAGTCACTGAAGTCACACACCCGCCAGAAGGCTGTGAACGCTCCAGCGGGAGCCATGAGGATTACTTATGCCGATCCCAAGAGCTTAGCCCCAACAGTTATGACAACCGGGTTGAGAATCCGGATCTGGAGTTCCCTCCAAGCCAGCTGCGATGGTTCGGACCGCATACGGTAGACAAGAGACTTCGCAGCGGCGCCCTTGTGTTGCAAGAGTTAGATGGTGAAGAGTCAATAATCCGAGAACCCGTTAAGCTTTCCGAAGGTTATGAGGAACTAGACAATCAGGCAAATTGTGCATCCTACGCCACTAAGTCTAGGCACCCGACGCCACCCAAGCCCTGGGAACTCAAGGGCGAGAAGCTAGCTGAGTATTGGCAAGAGAAATACGAGCGCGTGCACGCCAGAGCCGGGAATCCAGACCTGAGGTTCCATCCAAGCCAATGCGAACATGAACTCGAGAGGTTCATCAATGAGGACACACGATTTCGGGATTTCCGCCATGCCACTCAGCTTAAGGAAGACGGTGACCTGAAGACTCCCCCACCTGGCCCCCCTGACCTTTTTTGTTGGCCATCCCGGGGCGGGAAGGGCTCTTATATTCTTCAAAATTCTTATTCCACGCGAAGTGATCCTGAGCATAAGTTAGAAGTCAAGTTATTATTGGGCAGGCCGACTATTGAGGTTATACACTCGGACAAGAGCCCCATGCTTGTTGCCACTCCCACCACTGAGGCCAGCGGCTCGACTAATGACGAAACTCCCTTAAGAACTATGCAACGCGAGCTCGACCACTACCCCCTGTTTCCCTTTGAGTGCTCCATGGGCTACGGCAACCCTAATGCGCCACACACACGTCGCTGTAGGAGTCGAGGATGCTATTGACGCCGCCCACCAGAACCCAGCCACGAAAGACTTCAAGAAGGCAGACGCGCCTTCCGACGATCCCCCATCTGGCAGCAAGAGACAGATAGTGAGCACGCTATATGTGAGCTCCAAGCCAAGTTAGACCAGTCCATGGCGCCAGTAGACAACAAGACAGCACCTAGAAGAACGGCGTTGCCATTCCTAGGTTCAACTCCCGTGGCGCCACCTGTCCAGAAGGTTGCACCACCCGCTGATAGTCTCACTAGATCAAGTGAGATGCCTGTAGCCATAGTACCAGCGCCAAAGATTCCACTTGCAAGGGATTTTATCATCAAGACCAATGAGTGGACCCGTCGGGTTAGGGACATAGACAAAGACTCCGTCAAGAAGTTTGTTGGCGCTACGCCCGAATTCCAACCACCCGCTGTGATCCCCAGAGACCCTAAGGATGCACCCGCTGACGTCGAGCCAGTACCTAAGTCTCCCAGCCCCATGGATGAACACCCTAAGGCGGAGCGAGATGTTAAAGGGAAAGCACGGGCCCATACTGAAGAGGATCCTACCTCAAGGAAGACCTCAGTGTCACGTAGGAGTTCTCATTGGGAATGACATCAATTCTGCTGTCCCCTCCTCATGATAAGACAACCGCCCAGGCCCATGTATTTATCCACTTGCCAATGCAACGTGCCTGCCGTTTCGTATTACAATCACACTCGTTTTATTTATACATTAAGGATGTTGAGGATATCGTGAGGGACCACGATCAAGAGCAAGGCCTATATGTTGTGGGGACAACTCCATGTACCGCAAAAAGTCGGATTCTGCGGAATTTGGTCACCAACACGCAGTACATATCCGCTGATGCTCACGATACTCATTCTATCACTATCCAACACTCCTTACACTCATTCCTTATTTTTCCTTATTTTCCCCATCATTCCCAACAACCCCAAGCAAAATTCCCATGCCCAACCATGCCGCCAATTTCACCCCCTCTCCAGATCTCCATACCTACACACACAACCCAGCCATTTTTCCACCCGATAGTAATGCTCTACCTTCCTTCTTCACCCCCGGAGCATTTCCCAGAATGGCAATCCCATACCTGGATGGTTCAGCACGGAGTATACTCTCTGTCATATCCCGGAATCCCGACCCCGCACACTCCCACCACATCACACCTTCCTAACAACTTCACCATCCCCTACACCATGCCTCCCCACTCTCCAAATCACCTTCCCTCCTGGCTGTCTCAGCTCCGGTCTGGTTGCGGCACACCGAACCTTGGCTACACCCATCCCGGAACCTCGGTCCCGAGTCGGAACATTCGGAGACCCCGGATTTGCTCCGATATCCTGACGGACCTCCGACATCCCGTGACATGCCCTTAAACCATTCCCTCGCCCACTTCATTTATTGGAGTCACCCAACATCCTTCGGACATGCAACTCCGCTTTCGGAGCTAACCGTATCCTTCGGTGATCTCCTTCACGCTACCACTTATTAGTCATCTTCCATTCTTAGCACGACTACCTTCTTACTACCATTCAGTCGGCTAACCCCCCTTCCCCATTTGTCTTCCCCATTCATTTTCCGGCCTCCAACTCCGCCCTCCTTGGCCCGACACCTCGGTTCCCCGTTTTAGATATCATTCGGAACCTTTCGGTACCTCTCGGTATCATTCGGTACCTTTCGGTGTTTTCCCCGTTTTGCCATTTCGGGCTTTGACTAAAGTCCTCCCCATCCACTTTTATAAATACACGTAGATTAGAACCTGTAGTTCCTCAGTTCTAATCTCGACTAAAATGCCACCCAAAGTCCCTCTGAGTGATTCCTGTCTCTGTTCTACAAGACACCTCAGACATAAGAAATACAAGGACTAACAGAGACGTAATGGAGGCACAGCGCTCCCTCCGAGTCGCTGAGGCCGCGTCCTTCTTAGAGCCTCTTGTACCATCCAGCAGAACCGGGCTCCCTGAGAAGCTTCGGTTCATCACCGGAGCCCTCGGATTCCCCTCTAGTTGAGCCCCCGCCTGCATTCGGACTCACGCATTCACCCCTTCTTCCATAACCGTCGGGTTTTTGACATTTACCACTTTTCAGTAGGACGTGATTTTCCTGATAATTTACTGAAGGAAAACTGCTAATAAAATAATTCCGCAATAAATGTTACTCAATACAGGAGTGACCAAACTGCTCTTTCTATCGCTTAGAGTGCGTGCTAGTTATCTAGCAGGTTCAGGATCGCTCACTTTTCTCCTGTGGTGTGATAACCAAAAATTGTTATGGAAATGGGATTTTCCCATTTTTAGCCTCTTATGGGCTCTATGCAGTACAATATCACGTGACATGTAAATAGTAACAACCTAACCAACTATAACCACCCAAAAACCCGATGTCAATGTTACTGTAAACACCTTTGTTACAACACCTGTTACATTAATTGTAACATCTTCTCAATGTCACGGCCCCCTCCTGCACCCGAACGCTATAGAAATGGGCCAATTAGGCCCCATTTTTATAACAAAAATTGCTGAGAGATTATTCAATTAAGAAGTCCCTCCACCAAATTCTCACTAATTCTCACTATGACACTTTTGTTCAGCTGTGTCTAACTGACCCTAACTCACGCTTAGAGTGACGTGTTAGTTTTATATTAGCTAACAACTAATATTTGCTTTTATCTTTTGGAGCAAATGAACCAACCACTGGTGAGGAGAATTAAACTTTTATTTCTACCTGAGGTTTGAGAGGGGGCAGAAGCGGCGGCCTTTTATGCTTTTCAGAGGCCTCTCTACTCCCACGCCTCGCACTAGTTACATGTGCTACATTTGTATTATAGATAGTTCTAGAATGATATAGGGGCTTGGGCTGTGTAAGCTTAATAATGGACTTAGGACATGACTCAGCAATAAGTAATTCATTTCTTTGTCTTTTGGGCCGATCTTAGCGGGATCTTGTAGCGCTGAAGCTATGCTCTACACCGCCTTAATTACGAACGGTTATCTTTAGAAATGACTCGGCTATAAAGGAACTTTCTAGACTGTTCTCTAATTGACCCCTTTTTGTGAAGCCGCATCATTACTAATGTTCTAGAGCCTTCCCAATTAATTAACTGATCCGCGGACTTCTGAATCACTTTATGCTTATGATCCGAGATCCAGATCATCAATCATTCCTTTGTTCCGATTTATTTGAGCTTAAAATCAAAAGGTTTTGATGAATCATGGGAAAATATACAAGATCCGGTTTTTTAGCATTTTCTCCTCTTCTGATGCGATCAAAAACTGTCCGCCCGCGCCGGGGAATACTCTATCATATGGTACTCGGTCCGCCAGACTTCCGGGCGCCAATATATTTCCCTTGACTCACATTACTTTTTGTAAGAATTAGCAAATAAATATATATGAATTATAAGGTGTTTCGCCGTTTGAGCGATATCTCCGTCAGTTTTGAAGCTTTTAGAATGAAACAAAACCGTGGATAAAGTTAAAAAACAGTCCTTTCAGATGGTAAAAAGATTACAGTCAAAAGTTTACTGGTTCTCGAGATATTCACATTTCTTTCCCAATGTTCCTTCTTATTCTGCCGTCTATGTGCTATTTTCTTGTTGTAGGGATATATTCTTTGAATATTACACCTATGCCAAGTTCTAGGCATGATTGTAGTAGATTAAATCTCATACTACATGGGTGTAGATAATTTATAATGATCTAATGTCTGTCCAGTCTCATAAAGATCATGAGATCTGTTAAACGTCTGAACTTGTCACCTGTTCGTTGACTATTCTGATAGATCATTGTTTTATTCTTTGAATATTATTTCTCCTACAAACAGGCACAGCGGGATAATTGCAGTCCCTTGCAATTTCACACTAATTCTCAACCATTCTTCCTGTTAGTCAATTGACCCTCGATTTTTCCCTGTCGTTCATGCCAATTCTCTTGTTTCTGAGTCTTCGGTGTCAATGGAGTAGTTTGAATCAGTTATCGGGGTGGAAATAAGTTGCTAGAGAAATTTGGGCTGTCCTTTGGATCAGTGGTATATGGAGAGGTAGGTTCCATAGTTTTCCTAACACAAGAAGTACACATATGTCGCTTAACCATGTGTTGCCGCTTTATAGTCCCTGATTGTCAATCAGTCCATAGTTGCATAAGGATAAAAATAAGGAATAGCATATTGGATTGCAGAGGAACACGCGCGCATTTATGGTCATTCATTCTGCAATGTTTTTGTTTCTGTTTTCGAGGTTTAATTTTATTCAAGGTTGAACTTCTCCGGTACACTAACCATTCGTTCCTTGAATTTTCTATGTTTTCATCAGATAAAAGAAAGTCATAAAAAAAAGATTGCATAAGGGAACATAGATTTGCGGCTATACAGGTTTTCAACCTTTGATACTTGTGATTGGGAATACCAGGAGTAGTTTCAGGTCGACACTATTCCTTGGTATTATACTCCTCCCTCCACCAATCCTCTTTTCGCTCTACAGGCCATATTTCTTCTGCATATAATACCCTATTATCCAACCGATAAGTTTCCATCGCCACTTGCAGTTCCTCCAATGTATCCAAGTTGAGTTGCTGGACTCTTCCATAGATTTGATCTTGAAATTCGCGATAGAATGCCAGTGGGTTATTTTTCCGTGGAATAGTCAGATGCATCGTTGCATGGTACAAATGTTCCCGGAGTATTCGCCAAGAATTCCATAAATGGAACTCCATTGACTTTACCACATGATACTCAGAGCAAATTGCGGCTTCCAAGAGAATCCTTCCAAAGATCAATTCCATTACCTCTTCAAGATCTTTGATCATCGGCATGACTTTATATGGTTTGAATAGACTTCCTAATCAATGCGGATTCGCTCGGAGATCCATTTCATCTTGGACTAGATTGAGACAGTCCCAGGTTGTCTTCCAAGTTCTATCCAGGTCGGATTCTAACTGAGTTAGATGGTTGTTTAATACCACGTTAATAAATTTTACCCCTTTCGGATATCCCTGATTATAATCACTCCGCATCTTTTCTTTAAGTAAAGCTGAAAATGCGGGGGATACTCCTACTTGAGTACGTGGGGTGAACTCAAAAACAGGTTCAGCATTGTCATGATTGAGTATGGGTGATGCCGGTTTTAAATTGGGAAGCGGGAATTCAGGTTTGTCCGGAATGGGAGCGGAAACGGACCGGTTTCGGTAATTCCATTTAGCAGCAGCACTACCCATGGGCTGATCACTTGAAGAAGAAGTTGTGGGTAGGTCCGAGCTGGAATCACTTGGGCATCCATAGGCCAGGTCAAATACTTCCTTCCCACACATTAAAATATCTGATCTGATTCCGTCACATTTCTGGAATCCTTGCTGGGCTTTCTCCAAAAGGGGATCTAATTCAGAATCCGTTTCCCATTGAACTGAATTCATAGGTGAGTCGGATCCAAATGTAGTACTTTCTTTGTCGACTTCGCTTTCCTCGGGATTTCCCGTTCCGAGGAAAAGGGTCTTAGGGATAGCTGGAGTCTGGCTGGCGGTTATGACCAGAATGGTCTTGAAAACGACTTGAGTGTTTGGGAATTGCATATTGATAAGTTTCTTTCAGATGTTCAGGTGTTAGACGCTGAAGGCTTGTTGAGCCATCGACCCCTGGTGGTGCTGCAGTTTTATAGTTCGATGTCTCTATTCCTCTTGTCTTCATCCTCCTTGGGAACCTATCGTTACGCTCGGGTGGCTACACGTTCAATCGGCCTAGTCGTTCTCAATCCATTGGCTCAGCCTCATTTTTCCGTCTATCACTCCCTTTCCTCATGTTCTGTCATCAATTCTCCTGTCTCCTTCATTCACTTGTCTAGTTTGGTTGTCCGTTTTTCGCGGGTTTGATGCGTCTTTAGTTCTTTCCCCCCTTTTCTCATTCTCGCTACACTAATCAGCCTCATGTTCCATTGTTCTACTATTTCTTTCTCCATCATTTTCGCACTTCTCACAGATCCTTGGCTTGATTATCATCACGTCAACTCATCAAATCTCTCATGCTCCATCCTTTTCACAGTCTGGCTCTGACTACTGTCGCATCAACTTCATCAAATCTCGCCTTGCACTTCTCGCACCGCTTAACTTGATTACCAACATGTCAACTCATCAACCCTTGCCTTTTACTCTGCCAATTTTCCACCTGATTCTCAACTCTCGATTCTCTTCTCAGTATTCTCATGTCTGCACGGATTTATCATTCGGATCCTGTGCACCGCCTGAAGTTCCCCTTCTCCTCAGATTATGGGTTTTTCCCTGATTGAGCGTTTACTCTCCCTATGCATCCACTCCTTTATTTCTCTGCCTTCGGCTTCGACTTCCAGATCTCACTCCTCAACTCAACTACCTGGCAACTTCTACTTCCTTCCGATCCTGTTTCCTCCGATGCAACTCTTATTTACTCAGTGTCAGGGACTGCGTGTCAGTTCACGACAATGGAGGTGTTCCCGAGAATCCTAGTCGTTGTTAACGCTGAGGTGCCATCCTCAGCGGAGATAAGGGTTATATACATGGGTACCGCTACCCACTAGAGTGCGGTTACAATGAGATAAGAGTTAACTGATAGAATGACGACATGAAAAGATAGCTATTCATTCGGATATTCGTAAGCGAGGTGTGGGAAAGGGGTGACATGTGGATGGAAGATAGGAAGCGGGAGCTAAGCGAAAGCTAAGCGAGATTACCTGCGTTCTTCAGATCACTCCGGATCGTCTTATGGCAACTCCCCTCCAGCATAGGGAGTCAGGGTAGCCGGTTAGGCCGTGCCCTGACATCAAGGTCCTTTGCTTTGTTCCCTCTGCCACTTGGATCTTACAACTATTCCCCTTGTTACTTTGTACATGTGTCATCCTCCACTCATCACGGTGTATCTGGCCCTGCCAGATCACCGTTTTCTTTCCATTGCAACAAGATTGCGATGTAATTTTTCCCACTGCGATCGACTGATGGTACTTAACCACCTCAGCGATCTGCTTGATGAATTCAATGGGCGCTTGTACTGCCTTGACAATTCATCAACAGATTTCCAAGTTAGATTAATGTCTTGATTTCGATCAGTCATAATTAGGTATAGATCATGAATGCCTCATGGCATTCTCGTTGTTTGGAGACCGGAATTCGTGAAGCTGTCATATCCGTGCATACCCGACCCCGACCCGACTTCCGGACACCACCCTCTTCACCTCCGGAGTCATAACCTACCGCTGCCTTTCCGATACTCACCTTCGGTCTTGGCAACACACCCCTCCTCTTACCTTTCCGACCCCTTCTCCGTCCGTTCCGATACTCATCTCGGACCGAACATCGCCCTACTCGCCACCCTTCCTACAACTCCGCTCCCCCTCACAACACCTCCACCCTCCCGTCATCCCCTACGCTTCTCCGTCCGTTCCGATATCCACCTTCGGACCTGACTACTCTTCCTTACCTGTCCCCTCTCTCCTTCTTCCGTCACTCCTCCACCACCCTTCCGCCAAGTTACGACCGTCCACTGCTGCTCCGTACTTCACACTCGGACACCGTTCGTACCTTACTCCGAGCCTCCGTCATAGTCCATACCTCGGACTTTGACTCCACCTCGGTCTTAGTCCATTGCATTGGTGACCTCATACTACGTGAACACCATTGCCAATATTCCTCGGACTTCCAACCCCGCCTCCGTAACCTCCGTAAGCTCCGCAACCCCCGAGCTTCGCGGACCGCCTCTGGCACTCTCGCCGTTTGTAATGTATTTCTCACAATTCCCCCTCATCCCTATTTGGACTACTGCTTCTTTCTATTCTAGCCAGTTAGTCATCACCCCCACTTCCCCTCATCCTCCTGCCCCTCTGGGCCTCGCCCACTCTACCTCCTTTCGGTTGTATCACAGGTCTTGCCCTATGACCTTCGGTACCGCTCCGCTCCCTCTAACCCTTTGTTCCCGTTCGGACGTCTTCGTTCCGATTCGGTCACCCTTTGTTCTCCTTGTGCTTTTGCCCCTTCCTTATATATATCGGCGCTTGTACATACTCGTCTGGTTTCAGTCCGAAATCGACCTGAAATGCCCCCAAGAGACTTCCTGCTCACCTACTGTGAAATTAAGGACCAAATGGACAAACAGCAATGGCACAGCGCTCCGCTTGAGTCGCTGAGGCCAAGGTCCCTCCACGCTAAGTCTCTGATTCCACTCCGGAGTCGTCCGTTTCCGCCCATCTCTAACAGAAGCGATCTGCCCGACAAGTCCATGATGTGCATTGGCTTTTGCCATTCATGCATTGTGGGTTTTTCGGGTAGATCTTGAGCCTTTTCCAGGTATAACCGGATTTAGGATGGACATCGCACCTTAGACACATGTGCCTTGAATGAGCGAATTGCACCACTAAGGTATGTTTTTCGCTTTGCCCCCTTTTCTTTTACTTTCTTTAGGTAATGTATAACCCGGTATATCGGTACTGTAGCCTCGATGTAAACAAAGAAGTTTTTGAATTGAGGAGTATATAAATTTAAAGAAAGAGAGCGAGAGTGGATCAAACAGATGATCAAAAAAGGAAAAAAAAATCAAACAAAGAGCGGAATTGTGTTTATACATTAGGTCATGATCGACCTTTTGTAAAGAAATTTCGGAAGAGAAAATGAAGAAAAGAATGATGGAAGGGTGTTGCCATGCTGATCCGGATGGATAACGCCCATGACGGAGCCAAACCCACCCCTCCTCAAACGTTACTTCCCCAAGCCATGTCTTTTCATGCAAGACAGTGAAGGGAAGAAGGTCAGTTTGATCTCGTAGACGATCAGAGTCCAGATCATCATTAGTGCAACCCCTGTTGGATTATTGTGTAAAATAAAATAAAATGAAAAAGTAGAGTTCGACATACTCCATTTTTACTCAAACATGTACCTCTCTCCCAAAGACTCATCACTAGAAGGTCTCTTCACTGTTCGAGGAGGTTCACGAACTTGGTCTTGCGAGATATCGAGCCTGATTGGAATGGATCCATACAGTTTCGATCGACATGACAGTCGTCGCTCGCTGTGTCCCCAAGGAATGTACATGTTGTCATCGGAATCATCTCCACTGTCCAAAAGTCGCTGGGGCCATCTGGTCCGTTGCTGTGATAGCCGGTTACGAATCCAAATGTAGGCAAAAACCGCACTGCTGACGACAACAGCTAGGACAATCCCTAGGACTGTGGCAAGTTTAACGGTGACAGATGTAGTGGTCATGATTCGGATAGATGATAGATGTACAGCAGAAAAACAGATCTGTCGACACTGTGATGGGAGTAAATGAAGAGAAATAAAGTAATGTTTTTCTCGGCTTTAGCCGTTAGTACTACAAACATAAAAAAAAACAAAAGAAAAACGCGGGTTCACAGATGCTTTTCAGACCATGTCTGACAGACAATGTCCGGAGACCTGTGTTTGTTAATGGTTATGATTAAGAAATTGTGATATAGACCCTTTTGTCTTACTTGATGTCCTTTGCTCTCTTCGATTTCATCCATCGGTGATTTGTACTCATGGCTAATCTCGCTTGTAGTGAGACCATGAATATACAACGTTGGGTGCCATTGCCTATCCTGATACACAGTCGGTGGGGATCGAGGGACAACTGCTTCGAAGGACTCAATCGATGGTGAGACTTGATTACGTCGACGTCTCTCCTCCGTTTGTGTTCTTTGTCCTTCTTGCCATAACCCGATTATGATGTTGATTGGGTAACCAAGGGTATGGTTCCACACCCATTTTCCCCAATCTCGTCGTGCGCCAATCAAGATTGCAAGGATACCGACAAAATAGAATGTAAAGAGAGTCAGAAGGAAAACCTGTAGAGACAATTAGCCTTTTTAGAAGTTATTTGATATGAGACATTACTTAAAATGTCTGCTCCCATGATGTTGTTATGTTTTGGGGTTCGCTTGTCTTTGTTCTCAGCCACCAGCGCGCGGCTCTGGTGAACTATGCAACGAGTGAAACAAATTTCGTAAAAGTCACCTGATGTTACAATCTATTTAATTCCTTATCCGGACATTTCGGATGCAGAATCTTCTGTATTGGGATCCTCCCGTCTTTCTCGTACATGAAACCACCTGAGACTAACAGGCACTGGAAAGTACAGCTGGCCTCGAGGAGCATTTGTCTCCTTGTACCTGAAGTATTTTCTCGGCCCTTCCAGTTTTTTGTGGTTTCTATAGTCCCATCTCTCTTCGTATTTTGACGCTTCCTTGATTCGTTCATAGAGTGGTTCATAATTTTGCGGTATTGTCTCTCCTCTCTCAATCATTCTTTTGCATTGATTCCACCTCTCCCAACTTTATTCCAAAATTCCTCCTCCTCTCTCTCCTTGTGTGATTGGGAAGTTGCCATGCTACTGAAAGCAACTCCTAAAGTTTGCAAACTCCGCATGTTCCATATTTCCCTCATCACTCTCTATTCCTTCATCATCCAAATCCATTTCATCATCTGCATACTCATCTGACCCTTCCGAACCTTCGCTATAGTCTTCCTCCATATATGTCAAAAAGTTTTCGGCATCTCGTTGCTCGAATTCCTCATCAGACTTAGTTTCAGACCCGCTTCCTTCAGACTCGTCCTCCTGTAACTCCTCTGAGTCCTCCGATTCTTCCGATTCTTCCCTATTCTCTTTTCCTCTACTTTCTGCTATGTTCTCTCTCCGTTCCCTATGCCATGTCTCTATCGCGTGCCATCGTCCCATTTTCTCCTGAGTCTTTTCTAGAACAACCGGTTCAGCTGCATCTCGATAGTAAAATATCTTGACACGTTGCGCTGCTACAGGCTTGGATAGTACTGTACCATCCAATTCAGCAAGGATATAAGCTCCAGATGGCCTTATGGTTACCACGTAATATGGTCCGGACCACCTTAGGGCTCCCTTTTTTCCTTGTTGATTGTCCAATGAACTTTTATACACTAAAACCATTGTTCCTCGTGCAAGTGGTTTCCTATATCGTTCTCTCCCATGTTTTTCCCAATATGCATCAGCATTTCGTTTCCTTTGTAAGGCTAGATCTCTTGATGCTTGGTCAACATTCATATCTCTATCTTTTAATTGCTCCATTCTTAGACCCAATAAATCGACAGTATCTTCGATCTTGTGCCACTCTAATGTATGCCAGGTTCGCTCCGTGATATCGAATGGGAACATTGCCTCTTGTCCATAGAGAAGATAGTATGCTGAAAATCCCGTAGCTTTTCGAGTGGTGATTCTATCAGCCCATAGCGCATAATGGAACCATTCCGGCCACTTGTTGGTGTTTCCAACACATTTCTTCCACATGGCATCAATCCAATATCTATGACCAACTTCTAACATCCGTTTGCCCTTGGATTTTCTGCAGATATGTGTATGATCGGAACTTTGTACTTCTTAACTAGTACTTCCACTGCATCTTTGAACTCTGAAAACCCATTATCCATGCCATAATTGAAGTTTTGAGGGTATACTACCAAACCATCATATATCGGACACATAATAATGTCCTGTCCTCAAAAATAAACTTAGCAATAGCTTGCGAACTCTTTGTACGAAGCATGCGAGCCTCTAGCCATCCTGATAAGTCATCTCGGGCATCTACGATGTAGTTAAACCCTGCTGCCTTTGGCATATGGACCGTATCTATCGCAAATTTCCTTAAGACGGTTCTGACGTATGTCGGTGATATAGGAATTTTCGGACGGTAACTGGATCTAAGCTGACACTCCTTACATGTTTGGCAAAACCAAGCGACAAACTCATACATTCTGGGCCACCAGAACTTATCCGATAGATTCTTGTATGTGGGGTTTTTGCCTCGGTGTCCTGCTTCATCGTGTGCTTGGCTGCACATGTCCCACCTTTTACCTACATCTTCAACCACTAGTAGTGGAGGTTTAAAACCATTTCGCCTCCACAACCTTCCATCTCCCCAATAAAATCTTCTTGCTTGGGCTAAGATTTTCCGTCTCTCTTTCAAATCCGTTGGTAACTTCATGCTGCTTAGGTATTCTTCGATTGGTTTGAAATATCCTTCCTCTTGTCTGAGGTCTACTGGAATCGGTAATGGCGATTTTTCCGCCTCTTCCGGAATGATTTCCGCAGTTAACGTTTCCAGAATTCCTACCCAAGTTAAATCCCTTTCGAATTCTTGTTCCGCTGCCTTTGGGTATCTCCACTTCACCTCCATTGGGGCACACTGTTCAATCCTATTGTCTATTCTACTCAACTTCTCAATTACCCAGGAAGTCCTAGTTTCTGGTTCTACTTCGTCCTCGGAGTTTATTCCTTCGTCGGAGCTTTCTAACTCCACCGATGAATTGTCTGATTTTATATACTCATATATTCCTTCCTGTGCACTTCTAGCAAATTTGAATGGATCTTCATAGTCCATTTCCGGTTCTGATTCTTCTGAATCATCCTCAGCTGGTTCTCTTTGGGACAATCCATCTGGAGCTCTGTGTCTCGTGGCAGGAACATGTTCCATTTCGAAGCTGAAGTGTTGTAAATATGTAACCCATCGTGTCATCGGTGCATTGGGCAAGTCAGGATTATTGACCATTTGTATAAGCGATCTAGCATCTACTTTGATCCTAAAATGATAGCCCCAAAGATAGCGCCGACAAGCTTTTACTGCCCTGAACACTCCATATAACTCCAATTTTGGTTGTGAATATCTTGCTTCCACTTCACTAAACGTCCGTGATCCAAACTCAATTGGGTACTCTATGTCATCTTCCATTACTTGATATAATACCCATCCAACTCCTGTCTGTGCACTATCAACCGCTAGCGTTACCAGTCCGAGGTCCGAGGGCCATTGATCCTTCGGTAACATCTTTTTAGCTAATTCCAGATTTAATGGCTTGATTGCCCCAGACTCCTGTACTGCTTCTTTCAAGGTGTCCATTGCTTCTTGTGCTTCATCCGTCCATTGGAAATCTTCCTGTCCTCCTTTTCTTGTATACATAGTTAACGGCTTTGCAATTAAGGCAAAATTTCTGATCCATTTCCGTGCAACTCCAACCGTTCCTAGGAAACCACGCACTTGTGAAACATTGCTACATGATTTCCATTTCATAATCTTAGAAAGAGTCCCGTGACTCACTCTTTGACCTTTTATGGATACGGTTCTTCCGACTAGATCCAATTCGGGTGTCGCTAGTACAAACTTTTTCCCTGATATGGTTACTCCACTGATTTCAATTCTCGCAAGTAACTCGTGTAACGTATGAGCATATTCCCATACAAACTTTCGGATTTCTGAGTTCTCTGGGATACTGGCTCCCTTGTACAATTGGGGAGGCCCCTTCAACGCGATATCATCTACAAATACCCCAACTCGGTCTGACATTCCTTTTATTATGTGATATGTTCTTCGACAGAATTCCACAACTGAATTGGTAAACCCTTGTGGTAAACACGTTAACTGTTGCGATCCTAAGTTAAAGGCATGGAAAGCTGTTAAGTGCCTGCTTTCTGGGGCTAGTGTACAAGCGTCATAGCCAGAGTACAGATCGGCAATCCCATATATTGAATGTCCCGCAAATTCTTGTGCGAAGTCATCAACACGAGGTGGCAAACCTGCATCCCTGATCGTGACACTATTGAGCTTCTGTAGATCATGCACTAATCGGTATGTTCCATCTTTCTTTTCTACTACAAATATTCTTGATCGATAAGCTGATTGCGATGGTTCATACACACCGCCTTGTTGCCTTTCTCTGATTATGTTGACAATTGCTGATTCCGTGCTAAGCGGAAATCTAATCGGTTTCTCCTGCCATGGTTCGTGCACCACTGTACGTATCACATAGTCGGGAAAGTATTCACTACTGAACACGCCTCGCTCTTTACTTGAATAGGCAAAGGCACTTTGGTGTATTCCCACCACATATAGTAACAGATCGACTTCTCTTGATCGGAGAAACCCTTTTGGTATAGTATTGATTAAACTCACTACCCGTTCTGGAGTAAATTTCTCTGAATAAGGAAACTTATGCCCTGATGGTGGATCATGAGGCAAATTTGGTAGGTCATTAAGGACAATCTCTTTATACCGAGGTACTGGAGCAGTCGGATCACCAATAGCCACCGGTTTCTTCTTGTCTGCCACTTTCTTGTACCGTGCACCATTAATTTCCTTTGTAAGACATGATATCTTCTCCTCGGCTTCTTCATATGATAATCCCTGGTTCATTACTAGGTTCAGTATATGAGTCTCTAGGTCACTTTCGAGGCTTTTTCCTGATATATTCCATGCTTGTCGTATCAGAGACATGTGTGGTCCGTTACCTCTCTCACTTTCTAGGCTATAGTTTAGCAATTCATGACGAGGCTCTTCCCATGGATCCGAGGATCCTATCTCTAATGCTTTGTATATCGAGTTCCCAGTTTAGGCACAGCTGGGATTTTATTCTTGTTCCTCGGTACTATTTGCATTATTTCGGAACTTTCTTCCCGATTCATCCCATTACTAGGTTCTTCCTCCGAATCGTCTGTTGTTTCTTCATAGTATGCACTGTTCGACTGTAGTAGTTGCTTGCTGCATTCTGTAAATTTCGTCCATCTTTCAATTTTGCAACAATAACACTTATTGAGGGCTTGGTCTTGTCTCCATCGACCCAGGCTTGAGCAACCATTCCCTCCTTCGGTTTATACTCTATAACCACTCCATGGTGATTTAGGAAAGGTTGTCCTAACACCATTCGTCTATATCCAATAACCCTTTCTTCTGTTACGAAGAAATGATAATCAAATCTTGCACCGCCTATCCTAATGGGCACTTCTCGACATAGCCCCTTTAGTTCCACCGGACTTCCATTAATTCCTTTCAACTGAAAATTCCGATACATGGTAGTGTCCATAGGGAGGTTAAGATCCCTTTGCAGGTCTGCAGACATTATGTTTAACTCGCTTCCAGTGTCAATCAGCATTTCCGTCTCAGCGTCTCCGACATATCCTGTAAACTTTCCTGAGGCCATAGCTATGAACTGATGAGGCATTGCACCTTCACTCGAGGCTTTATATGTCATCCTGGGAACCTCATTATAGTCTGCTTCATAATATTCTGAGACTTCATTCTCATCACTGTCATATTCCTCAAAGGATACCCTTCGTATTTCTTGTGCTACTTCGTTTTCTTCAGGTCCAGATGGTTTTCTATGCGACTTGGTGACTTCTTGAAGCTTCTTCGTCAAACCTATTGATGAGCCAATTACATCTCGCACACTTAGATTAACTGGTTGTTGCATAATTTTCTCGAAGACTTCTTCAAGTCGAACCGATTCTTGAACTTCCGTAGTGTACTTGAACTGTTTCGCTGGTTTTCCTTTCTTCACAGGACCATCTACCATTCTACATCTTGACTCACTGGTGTATCTTGGGCCTTTTCCTTTCCCTTGTATACCGTCGGTCCATTGGGGCTCACTTCCATTGACTTTTCTGAAGTAGTTCTAGGTTTCGGTGATGTAATCACTACTTCCGGCTTAAATCTCGGTCTTGTACTACTTGAGGGAGTACTTGGTCTGTTGGCTGGATTGTACCTATTTTTCTTAATAGTCTTGTCCGATTTGACTACTTCAAATGCATTGACTTCCTCAAGTTTATCATCCACTGCCATCACTTCATCTATGTTGAACAAGGATTCCCCATTTTCTACGAGCTCTAAGTGGGCAACTGAGTTGGCTGGAGCCTTTGTCTTGGACTTTTCGCTATTCCAGATCAACTTAGCCATTCCACCCTCAACTAATTTATTGGGCATATCCGTTCCATTCGTACGCATTAGAATCCCATCACCGCTATACCGGATTAATCCAGCTCTTATTAAGGCAAGAGTTTCTGGACATGCTCGGAGTCCTCCTCTATGGGTGTTCTCCAAACCGCACATCCAGCAATTCCTAGGCCGAGATTCTGGATATGTTGGAGCTTTGTTTTTCAGATCAGCAAGCTCAATCTTCAGCTGTCGTAACTGATCCGTCAAACTCTCAACCTCTTCTTTCATAATTTCTGATGGTTTTGGTGACATTCTTTCTCTGCTCTCCTTCTCTTCCTTATCTCTACTTCGATTAGACGATCTGTTCTCTTGATTGGTCTTTATTTCCTTACTGGCCTTGATCCTGGCCAACCTTCTCGAAATTTCTGACTCAAGTTCCGACTCGTCCTCTTTGTCATTACTCATATAATACTCATCTCCCGAGTCTGGATCATCTCCCTCCTCGTCCGAATATTCCTCTTGATATGCATCTTCTTTTAACAGTAATCTAGCCACTCTGATTACCTCTTGCTGTTCAGGAGGACAATCATATTTCCAAATCCTGTTAACTTTCAGATCTTCCTTTATGAGATTTCGTAACGATGCTGGTAATCCTTTGAAGAACCTATGGTCTCTTTCCTTAACTGTGATTAGGTTACGTTTCTGTAGAGACTGTGCAATAACTAGAAATGATCTGTGATATGCATCAAATTCTGCACGTCTGTTCATGACACGCTTCCTATGACTGAAATTTACCAAAGATTGCGCTGTATATCTCTTCTTAGAATCCTTAGACTTGAACAAATCCAGGAGCATTCCCTTAATTGTATTCCAGTTCTCAGATTCTTCTTCGGTTAAAGCTTTAACAACTTCCCGTGCAGGACCTTGTGAATACTGAAGAAGCCATCTACACTTCTCAGTGTCATTCAGCCGAGCATTCGCTGCTAGCGCTTCAAATTCCAACAAAAAGTCTTCTATTCTAGATCCATCGAATGCTGGTGCATCCTTGGATAGTCTCCTGGGCATTGGCCTGGGTGGACTCATCCTAGGTATGCTTACTAGAGACTCAGAATCCGAGTCTTCTTGTGTTTGTCTGTGTGAATGAATGATTGTAACTTAAGAATGTAAATTTAACAATAATTTCGGTGTGGGGCAACGTGGATATTTACACTACCCCTGTAAGGACCACCAATCTGAAGGAGCGGAGCTGGATCACCTTATGTAACCAGTTTCCTACGTCCAATAACGATATTAGAGTTTGTGCTGATTTGCGTACTGACCGTGTTTTGGTTGCCAAATATATGATTGTTCACTGTCTAAACAACAATAAACACCCCCCAACGATCTCACCTGATGTATAGATCGTCTACGGATAAAATTCTATATTGACTTTACTATGATTTCTAGTCAATATTACACCTATATTTACCACTTTTCAGTAGGATGTGATTTTCCTGATAATTTACTGAAGGAAAACTGCTAATAAAATAATTCCGCAATAAATGTTACTCAATACAGGAGTGACCAAACTGCTCTTTCTATCGCTTAGAGTGCGTGCTAGTTATCTAGCAGGTTCAGGATCGCTCACTTTTCTCCTGTGGTGTGATAACCAAGTATTGCTGAGAGATTATTCAATTAAGAAGTCCCTCCACCAAATTCTCACTAATTCTCACTATGACACTTTTGTTCAGCTGTGTCTAACTGACCCTAACTCACGCTTAGAGTGACGTGTTAGTTTTATATTAGCTAACAACTAATATTTGCTTTTAT